>NC_064254.1:62470963-62773993 GCF_003254725.2 Canis lupus dingo
GGTGGTGGTCCTATACACCATATGGATGGCCCTGAAGGAGGTGTGGGTGAGGAACCTTGTGCTGTGGGCCTTCACCCCACCCTACTCTCACCTCTGACCCAGGGCCTCCTGCCAGTCCACCTTCTGGAACTGCATTAGCATCATGTGCAAGATGGTCTATCAAGATCATCAGCCCCCATGAGTACTCCAGAAACTGTCTCGAGCCCTTCCTCAGTAACACCAACTTGCAGAAGACAAAGATCAATCAATTCTTGCTGTCCCAGAGGCACATCAACCCTGTTAACTAGTTTTGGGGTGGTGTGGAAGGGCTTCCTGAACCTACAGACCCTGCTGCTGCTGCCCATTTGAGGTCACCATGTACCAATGCCAGGAACATCACCACCCACAGCACCTGCTCTCCAGTGGCTGAGCCAGGGCCTACTTAACTGCCTCAAATTCTTCTTTCTTCTTTCTAATTCTTCTTCTAATTCTTCTTCTAATTCTTCTTCTATTTGTTCTTCTACAGACTTGGACTAGAGATCTTCCCAATGGCCATAAACATATTTGGGCTGTGCAGGAATGTCACGGTCAACCTGCCCGGCTATCCTTACCCACCAGCACTCGGGGCTATTGCTGGCCTCTGGGCCAACTACTGCCTCTTCCTGATACTCTTATCGCCTTACCAGTGCCTGCTGTGCCTGGGCATTGCCCCTACTCTGCGCATAAACTACTTGTGGCACCGGAGCCAGACCATCCGTGAGAGCTCCACACTCAACTGGCTGTACCCACCCAATTTATTCAGAGCCCTCAACTCTACCAACCTCCTAAGTGACTTCCTCCTGCTGCTCTGCACCTCCCAGCAGTGGCAGGTGTTCTCTTCCAAGCACATCAAGGAGGGGCCGGCATCAATACCGACCATCTGGAACCTACAGGGAGATCCCAACCCCATTCCCAGCTTTACCTCTCACAAGTCCTACCACAACAAGCCGAAGGTGGCCATCTTCTGCTTCCTCTTCTGGTTGATGTTAGTCAAGGCCCACAGCAGCATCTTCAAGCTGGGTCAACCTACTGGCCCGCTTCTACCCGCTGCTCTTCAGCACCAAGCTGCAGAAGACACGTGCCTGCCTCCTGCCATGGGACTGCCTCATCCTCTACAAGCTCGGGGTCATCATGTCCAAGAACATGCTCTTATTCTCCTCCTTGGTGTTTGTGGAGCAAACGCAGTGCAACTTCTGCTGGGCCATCCAACTTTTACTGAGCCCCGTGTGCCCCGCCAAAGGTTACTGTGACCCCAGGGAGATGCTGGGCAGGGACCAGGACTGCTTGCTGCATGTGGAGGAGGCCAGGTCCCCTGGGAACTGTCGCCTCTGCTCCTCGTTCCTGCTGGGGCAGCCCCGCATCTTCTCAGTCACTCCCTCCTACACATGGAGGCGGCGCTCCGTGCCAACGGCCCTGCGGTCCTCCACGACTTTTGCCGTCTGTAATGCTGCCAGCCTCAAAAGCATCGATGTCCACCACAAAGCAGATAAGTCCCTGGCGCAGCTGCGCCGAGCAGAAGCACCGGCAGGATGTGGCAGGCGGTGGCCCCTCCAGAAACCAGGAGCCAGGTCTAGGCAGTCCCTGCTGCGGTGACAGCGGCGGTGGCTGCGCCTGGAACACATCCGCGCCATCCACTCCGGCCTGGGACCGCTACGTGGTCGAGTCCAGCTGTGAGGAGCAGAAGGAGGCCCGGCCAGAAGACCCCGCCGACCGCGGGCACAGATGGCACAGCAGGGATGGGTGACCGACGTCCTGGCGGCGCTGCGGTGGCAGGTGTGGGCAGGACAGGGCCTGCGTCGGGGGCAGAGGCCACGGAAGGCTCAGCACGGCCACCGGACGAGGCGAGGGCCAAGCCCCGCGGGGCCCGCGCGGGGTGGGGGCCGGGCTGGCACCCTCGGGGGCCGCACGGTGCCAGCTCCACTCGCGGGAGCTCGTCCAGGGGCGGAGGGAAGCCCCGAGGCACGGCGGACCAGCCGAGGAGAGCGACCCCGGCCCAGCTGCCCGGCCCTGCCGAGCATCGCGGCAGGTGAGCCGCCGCGCAACAACAACCAGCAACGCCGGCGGTCCCCTCGGCCCCCGCTGCAACTCCCTCAACGGCGACGCCGAGCCCCGGGCGTCCCGGTGCAGCTCCGGGAGCCTCCAGCCAACATTGGCACCTGGTCGCCCACGGCTGGGGAGCCGCTATGCCTCCGGGAGCTGCAGGAGGCCCGCGTTTCACCACGGGCGGAGCTGCAGCTGCAGGCCGCGAACCAGTGCGCAGGCACCGCCCAGGGCCCCGCCCCACCCTCGGGCCCCCGCCACGCGGTCGCTGTCCAATGGCCCAGCAAGCTCCTCTGGATGGAGGCCGTTGTCTTCGCGGCGTCACCCAGGACCTGTTACAGTTTGGCTTCTCCCCCTAAACCAGTCACACCGCGATGCGTCTCTCCGGGAGCAAGCCCTACTTCCCTGCGTGCATCCTGGGCCTGAAGAAGAGGAGGGCTCCATCACGCAGGACCTGCTGCGGCTCATGGTGCTCTTCGGGAGAGCTCCCAAATCCAGAGGATGGGCAGTCATCAAAGCCGGGCCAGGCGACTGCGTAGGGTTAGAGGAAAAGTGGAGTCACCCCAGGAGAGAGTGAGGGTGCCCGGGCTCCACCTGCAGAGCTGCTTCTCCCTGGGCCTGGCCCTGAGCTCATATCCACAGCTGGCCTTCCACTCAAGGAAGCCAGTAGCCTCTGAGCCCACACTCTCCCTCCAAAGCTAGACGCACATGTCATGGTAGTCACCCTCCTCTTTGGGCTGCAGCTGATTCATAGGGTTGGCTTCAGGCATGTTGGATGCAAATATACTTGGAGAGGAGGTTGAGGATGATTACTGACCTGTCCGAGGTGCCTCCAGCAAGCTGGCCGGCTGCCATTGCATGGTGCTGTTGGGGGACAGGTCCTCCATGTACAGTACAACAGTACACCGTGGTGTAGCCATGGTACTGCATTTGGCCAATTCCCTCTGGAGTTTCCAAGTCATCTCTTCTCTCCTCTGTGTGAGTAGAAGCATTGTTCCATCCAGTGTTTGTGTTTTCCTTGGTGACTCTGATACCAGGATGCACTGGACAGAAGTGTTTAAACTCTATACAGGGTGGCTGGCATTGTAATGATCTTTTCTGTCCTCCGTGGAGTTGGAGTCCTCTCCTGGCATTGATTACGGGTGTGCAGTGTTCTGCATGACAGACTGCTACCGGATACCTGGGTTTCTTTTGGGTAATAAAAGTTGTCTATGGGCAGCCTGGATGGCTCAGTGATTTAGCGCCACCTTTGGTCCAGGGCCTGATCCTGGAGACCCGGGATCAAGTCCCACGTTGGGCTCCCTGCATGGAGCCTGCTTCTTCCTCTGCCTGTGTCTCTGCCTCTCTCTCTCTCTCTCTCTCTCTCTCCCCTGTGTGTTCTCATGAATAAATGACTAAAATCTTTAAAAAAAAAAAAAAGTTGTCTAAACTTAGAACATGTGGAGTTGTGCAACTCCACAAATATACTAAGAGATGACATGGCAACAGTGCTCTTTGTTGATAAAAATTCACTACGAATTTACTAAAATTAAAACTCTGTATAACCAATGTTATGTTTTCGGTAGCCTGGGTCCACGTAAGGATTATATTCTTAGGGGACTTAAATTCCTGAGAAGAGAGAAGTCCATCGAGCCAGAGTTCCCATCTCCTCCGCTTTAAGCATCCCAGGGAGCCTCCATATTCAAAGATATCAAGGAGCCTAAACATAAAAGGAAGCTGTGATGAAAGGGAAGGTGTATATGAGACTTCCCTCTAACACTAGTTTCAGCACTCTATTTGCTGATCCACCAGAAACAGGTTGGATGTCAGCTTAACGTCATCTCAGCCTCCATTTTATCTACCATTCATGCAGGCTAGGAATGTGATCTCAGGCATTAAGCTTAAATTTCACTTAAGTCAGATATTCCATTCATTTTTTTAAAGATGGTTTAAATTTTAGCATCCTGCTAGTTTAGGCCTCTTGATAGTATTGTTAAATTACTAGGTCCATTCCAAAAGGGGGAAGGAAGAGATGCTTGTATCCCCAAATACTTTCCATTGTTCAGCCCAGAAGTTGGATCCATTTTATCCCAAGTCTAATGGTAGTGAATGTTGTACGAATGTGGAGCAGAGTGGGACCACAAACATTGTTACTGACTGGGCAGTGCATGAGGCACAGATATAGTTGCAATTAAAAGCAATGTACTCTTCCCTCCCTCTCATATCCCTGTGGTCACTTCTGTTTGGCACTTATGCTCTTTCACATTATCATAAAACTGTACCCCAGAGTATTGCTAACTCAGTTTTCTCCTTATATCACTACATTTGGTGTATTTTTCACAGCAAGGTGTTTCTGTAGATTGGACAGAGTTAGAGTTCAGCTTCTTCCAGCCAAAGTGTTTAAATTTGACTAGACAGCAGCAATTGCTTTTTAATCTAAGCAAACTGATCTGTCAAAGGCAATCAACTCAGGGAAGTTATTCCAGGAGGATCCTAATAATCCCGATGAATCACTCTGCCCTATGTGAAACTCAGCCGCTGAACTCTTGACATAGTGTCACAAGTACTTAGAGGAATTAATACATACAGCGGAACTCTATGTTGACACACAAACTCTAGCCTCTCGTGCATAAGTTAACGATCACTGTGTTTGGTCTGGGGAGGAGTACGCTGATGTGTGTGCTGATGTGTGTGGTGATGTCAGTCACGTTTAATGATGATGTTACATCACCTAGGCTTTGTGTTGCCTAACCTTCACAAGCATTTATCAATAGTACGCTCAGTTCCTCTAGATGTAAATAAAGGTTTGTCATTGTGATTTTCAAAGATCACCTCCTGCCTTTTAAACAAGGGGTCCTAACCTTTTAAAAATGCTCGTACCAATTTAGAGCTTTTCTGTTATTGGGACCTTTAAGTAGTTTTTCTTGGTTAAATATTGCAACAATCCTTGAAAGGTCAGTAGAGATGGTAACATCGTTTATATCATTAGTAAGTCACAGAACTGAGACTCAAACCTAAATCTTATGGCTTGATTTTTTGAGGTCTTTCCTGATGCTGTAAATCTTGTCTTTGGAGCTTTTGTTCTAGTGTCAGGATTACTAGGACAGGTGGGATAAGGTGGGATAGCATTTTTGAGAGTCTTGTCCATAAATAGAGCAACCTGTCAGGTTCCCTATGCTCCCCACAGAGAACCCTACCAAACGTAAAATAAGGAAACAGAATCAATGGGGAGGCAGCAATGAGTTGGATCTCTTGGAGGGCTGGGCTAAAAATTCTCCCTAAGTGATGGCACAGGTGTTCCTTGAGAATGACCTCCTCTTACAGTTGGAGAACTTTATGAGAAATAATGATACACACTCAATTCAGTCAGAGGGCAATGAAAGAGTAGATTGGCTAGAAGATAAGTCTGGAAGAACAAGGATAATAATATAATAGCTAATGTATGTTGAGCACTATTGTAAGTGCTATATGAATATTAACTTATTAAATTGTCATCACAGGGATCCCTGGGTGGCGCAGCGGTTTAGCGCCTGCCTTTGGCCCAGGGCGCGATCCTGGAGACCCGGGATCGAATCCCACATCGGGCTCCCGGTGCATGGAGCCTGCTTCTCCCTCTGCCTGTGTCTCTGCCTCTCTCTCTCTCTCTCTCTGTGTGACTATCATAAATAAATGAAAAAATAAAATAAAATAAATAAAATAAAATAAATAAATTGTCATCACAACCCTATGCAGTAGCTACTGTTACTCTGATGAAAAATTGAGGCAGTAGGAGGTTGATTGACTTACATGTGACCACACAGCTAGTAAATGTTAGAATCAACATTACAACTTAGTCAAACTGATTCTCCAACTGTGCTCTAATGTGTGGTGGTAACGATGAATTTTGGAAAGACTTCCTGAATTATAAGAAATTTCATTTACTTTCCTGACTTAAGAACAACAATGAGTATTTCCATCTCAGGCAACATTGCAGCCCCGAGAATCTGACGGACCCTTCCATTGAAAACACCCAAAATTATTGCATAATGTTAAAAGGAAAAAAACTTCCTAAAACATGCTAAAAGCTGGCAAACAAAGTAAGAAATGCTGAGGTGCCTAAAGTCGCATGATAATGTAGACCCAGTTTTCACTGGTAATAATATTCAATGATCCTGTGGACCTTGATCTTTGATTTCTCATAGGGTCATGGGGCATGGAGACACAAGAGGCCTGGCTGAGGTGGGGAGTCTAATAGGAGACTTCAAAGACCCACAAATCTACTCCCTACATTAGAGATAATAAGAAAAACTAATTTCTCAGGGTGCCTGGGTGGTTCAGCGGCTTAAGTGTTTGCCTTCGGCTCAGGTCATGATCTCCTGGTGGGTCCTCAGATCAAGCCCTACTTTGGCAGGGAGCCTGCTTCTCCCTCTGCCCCTCCCCATTATGTTCTCCTTCTCTCTCTCTCTCTCTCTCTCTCTCTCACTCTCTAATAAAGTCTTTAAAAAATACTAATTTCTCAATCCCTATGTGCTAATAGAGGAGAAAACAATCTCTCCTAAGAATTCATAAGCACAAATAGACTTTTATTTGGGTTTCTAGTCCAAATGTACACTACGAGAGTGGTGCCAAAGAAACTTCAGGTTAAGAATATGGTTTAAAACTGTACTGGGTTTGATGCTTGGTAGAATCAAAAACAGCCTAGTCAAAAGGGGCCAACTGGCAAGTCAATTCCCAAAGAATCCCCATGGATAAACTGCCAAGGAATAAAATCTCAGAGCAGAGTATCCCAAAACATGTAAACAACGGACCATGGGCATAGGGCCATTGGAAACTACAGCCATAAGAATTGGACCCCAGAAGACACCAGATAGTGCGATTATGCAATCAAGAATGACAGGTGTAATCTGGTAGTGTTTTGCTTCAACGGTACCACTTATCTCTTGCTCTCTACCCCTGGGCTCCTCTGATGTCAGTTAGGATGTATTCAGAAATTAACTAGGCACTCATGCACACACATCTGAAAGGATGGAAGACTGCCATCCCTGGGGCAAACTTGGACCAGTGGAGGATGAAAGCTAATGGAAAAATGCTCTCTTCTTCCACTCTTTTAGTGGACAATTCTGAGATACCAGCTCTTCAAAAGGTCCTGATAGAACTGGGTTCCAGTTGCCCACAGTGAAGATCAATCCACAGGGGCACCCTTAATATTGGCTTTCCCGCCTTCTTGGTTTCCCTTTCTCTAAGCTCACACTCCTGTTCCTTGGGTTCATTTTCCCAATAAGCTAGTTGGCTGGGAATTTAAAATACGAATAAGGAACAAAAGACTAGAACACAAAAAGGAAGACTCAGAAAAAGAACCAAACAGAACTAGAAATGAAAAATAAAATACTTTTAACTTAAAGTGTAAAAGATGGTTAAACAAAAGAATAGACACAGCATAAGAAAGAATAAACTGGAAAATGAATCAGAATATTTTGCGGAATATTTTGCAGAATATTTGTCTATGTGGAACAGAGACACAAGCATATAGAAAATATACAAGAGATAGCAGAGTGGAAATATCTACAAGAGTTCAAATGGAATTCCTGAAGGAGCTAGCACATGGAAATAAATACAATATATGAATTATTGTGTAAATTTTAACGAAAAATGTGTTTAAAAATAAAGATTATCAGATTGGGTAAAAATAAATAAAATCCACTTATAAGGGATGCCTGTGTGGCTCAGTTTGCCTTCAGCTCAGGGAGTGATCCCAGAGGCCCCGGGATCAAGTCCCACATCGGGTTCCCTGCAGAGAGCCTGCTTCTCCCTCTGCCTCTGCCTCTGTCTCTCTCTCTCTCTCTCTCTGGGTCTGTTGTGAATAAATAATAAAATCTTTAAAAAAAATTTCACTTATAGGCTGCTTTAAAAAGAATCCTGTGACATAAAGATAACAAATAGTTAAAGTTAGAAGGATGAAAAAATATATATATACAGTGCGGATAACCAAAATAAAGCTGATGTGACTATATTATCAGACAAAATAGACTTTTAAGACAAAAGGCATTGAGACAAACTACATAATGAGAAAAGGTTGATTCAACATCAGATATAAAAATTCCAAACCAAACTCTACACTATATAGCCTGAAACTATATAAAACAAAACCTAAATACAAGAAGAAATATATAAACACACCACTAGAGCTGAGGACTTTAACACACCTCAGCCCCCAGGGATTGATAGCTCACGAAATCAAGCAGAAAAATATCAGTAAGCATATGGAAGATTGGAACAATGCAGTTAACAAGCTTTACCTAATAAATATATAGAGAACATTTTACCCAAAAAAGTGAAGTATTTCACGCCTCTTCGTAAACAGGAATTTACAAGGACTGAATGCATCCTGGGCCATTGTTTTAAGATTCAACTAATTTTAAATGATTGGTATCATACAGATTATATTCTTTACCACAATGTACTTCATAGAAGCACAAATGGACAATCTATTATCAAAATGCTGCTAACCTTTTAAGTAATATGGAAAATGAAAATTAGAATCACACTGATTATATTTCACACTGACTGTAATGGCAAATTTTTAAAGTCTGACAATATGAAGTGTTAACTAGAATCTAAGAGTAATCACATCTCTTCTACACGGCTAAAGAAAATATTAAATAATATCACCACTTTGGAAAACCAGTAGGATCAACTATTAAATTTAGAGATGTGCATTCCCTATGATCCAGAAAAACTGGATCAGAAAAACTCTGCACCTGGGTGGCTCAGTCAGTTAAACATCGGCCTTCAGCTTAGGAGGTGACCTCAGGATTCTGGGATTGAGCCCCATGTCAGGCTCTCTGCACAGTGAGGAGTCTGTTTCTCCCTCTCCCTCCGCCTGCTTCTCTGCCTGCATGTGCTCTCTAGGTCAAATAAATAAATATATAAATATATAAAGTCTTTAAAAAGAAAACTCTGGCACATATGTAGACATTCAAGAATATTCATAGCAGTAATGTTTTAAAACAAAAACTGGAAGCAATACAGATGTCTAACCTAAACAAGGCCACAATAAAAAGTAATAATGTCCCTCTATGGAAAAGTTTGAAATTCCTCTAGAAAATATGAAGCACCAGACAATTGGGCCGTAGGCACATTCATATTTAGTTTAACCAAATTTTTCAAGAATTCTTTCCAGAACAGACCCACCAGTTAACACTCTAAATTGCAAGGCTTAATAACAGTTCTCACATGGTCACTGAAATTTAGTATTTTCTATTTTCTAATATTTCCTATTCTGATGTGGGACCTAGTTTTTATTTGAAATTTGACTGTTTTGATTTGCATCTCTTTATATACTTGTCAGCCAGTTGGGCTTCTCCATCTGTGAATTGCCTAACCAAATTCTTTGCTCATTTGTCTACTGGGTTTCCTGTCTTCTTCTTGTTGATATGCAGCATGTTTGTTCGTATATATTCTATATGTGAAACCTTCATTGGACTTACACATTATGAGCATCTTTTCGCAATCTGTCACCTTTCTCCATGATGTCCTTCAAATGAAAGAACCTCTTATTTTGTAGCAAGCAATTCTTCCTCTCAAAGTTTCAGTTGCTTGGGTCTTAAAAGTTTTTCCCCACTCTCAAGTAGTAGTCTTTAAATGGTTTTTAAGGTTTTACATGGGAACTCTTCTTTTGCATTTTTTGAGAGATTATTTCTTATCTTATAGTTTTATCAGCTATTGTAGGTGATATCTAATTTCCACTTAAATTTTCTGGTTGATTACTGCTGATAAAGACAAATGCTATCACTGTTATCTCCCATTAGTTCTAATAGCTGTTCTGTTCAATCCACTTATTTCTTCTGTACACAATCATATCTGCAAGTAATTTTATCTCTTTCCCATCCTGGTAACTTTTCTTTACATCACATTAGCCAAACCTTCAATATTATGTCAAACATTAACAGAAATATTGAGTATTCCTGTCTTGGGGCAGATGTTGATGAGAATAAAGTCTCCCCATTAACATAATATTTGCTCTAAAATTTTTGGTATACAATACAAATTTTTGATACAATACAAATCAAAGGAATTCTTTTAAATCTTGAATTATGTCCGTTTTCATCAAAAGGGATTGAACTTTGTAGTACTAGGGTGGCTCAGTCAGTTGGCATCCAACTCCGGATTTTGGTTCGGGTCGTGAGATGGAGCCCCACATCAGGCTCCATGCTCAGTTCAGAGTCTGCTCAAGACTCTCTCTCTTCCTCTGCTATGTGCTCTCTCCCTAAATGAAATCTTTTTAAAAAGGGGGGTGGGGAGGGTGTTCAACTTTATCAAGTGTTTATTTCTACATTTATTGATGCAATCATGATTTTTCACCCTTATTTCAATAATGTTCTGACCTGAGGAACTGTTAAGAGAATAAATTTTTGTGGTTTTAAGCTACTAAGCTTGTGGTAATCTGTTACAGCAGCAATAGAAAACTAACAATACTCTATGTGATTCTCATAACTTTGTTTCCTTTATAGATGGCAGAGAGAAAAAAAATTAAAATAAATAAATGGCAGAGAGCAGTTAAGAAACTTGCCCAAGGTCACACAGCTGAGGAGCCTGACTCCTGGTTAAGAACCTAGATGTGATTTTTCAGATGTGCCCATGGGGAATTACAAAAGCTTTCCCTGGCAGGCCTCGTGGGAAGAGGCTGCTGCTCCCTACCCAGACTTGGCGCATAGCTAGTGCATTGCAGTCAACAACTCAGGCTCCCCTGCTCAGTCATGCTTTTCATATATTTGCATTCCTAGCCTTCATTTCTGGTTCTCTTTATCTGAGGCATGGGGCAGAAGCCTTCAGATGCTTCTGCTGAGTCCTCCTTTTGAGGGGAAGTGGAGATGTTTGCAAATGTTTTGTTCCACTTTGACTTTTCCCTATAGCTTTTCACTCCTAACCCATCTCCTTCACCATCTCCCCGCTCAACCACAGGGTCCATAAAATTACTGGAGCCTTTAGTTCAGGACTCCTGCAACAGTGAGAAGTCTCCCATGTCTGTGTTGATGCACTTGATTCTGGATTAGTGTGCCTTTCCACGAGGGAGATAAAACACTGGGAGTCAGTGGCTTCTCCAGTTTTAGACTCCTGCATATAACCATCCCAGCAGGTGATTAAAGGCTTAACTCTTTCATTTTTGGCTTGTTCCGTTAATCAGCTACTCTAACATCTACCCCAACATTCCCCAGCTCAGCTGAACTTCTAACAACAGCTAATAGTAGGAAAGCTGGAATTCAAATCCAGGCAGTCCAGCTCTGAGCCTCTATTCCTAACCATAATGCCTTCTGCCTCCCTTTGAGTTAGACCACTCTAATCCAAGAAACTAATCATGGTGATTTGGACAGGGCAATAGAAGTTGACTAAAGAATATGGAAAAGGTAAACTCAACCTGAGTTGGTGATGGGTCAGATGTAGAAGATGAGAAAAGGGAAAGAATAAAGGATGACTTGTAGGTCTTCAGCTCAGAGCATTGAAGTAGATGATGGTGACCATTTGCCGAGATAGGAAAGATACGTGTAGGGGGACAGGTGGACATGGGGAGGGAGACAATGGAGAAACAAGAGGTCCGCTCTGGATATATTTAAGTTTTAGATGATTTTTTTTAAGATTTTTTAATTTATTCATTCATGAGAGACAGAGAAAGAGAGGCAGAGACATAGGCAGAGGGAGAAGCAAGGCTCCACACAGGGAACCCAATGCGGGACTTGATCCTGGGTCTCCAGGCCCCCAACCGCTGAGCCACCCAGGTGTCCCTAAATTCTTCATTAACATCTAAGTGAAGATGTCAGGTTGGCTATACATATGGAATTTTGGAATTTGAATGAGAATATCAATTTCTTCCTCTAAGATTTTTTAAAAAAGATTATTTATTCATGAGAGATAGACAGAGAGAGAGACAGAGAGAGAGAGAGAGGCAGAGACAAGCAGAGGGAGAAGGCAGACAGACGCTCAACCACTGAGCCACCCAGGTGTCTAAGATTTGAGGAAAAGAGAAATACTATATGAGTATACTGTGCGGGCATCACTTTAAGCACTCCTCCCCACTCCTATACTAAGCTTTCAAAAAGAATCAGATATTGCCACACTCTGAGAAAAATATAGAGCCATCTTCCAATATGCTTGGAATATGGACACAAGAGTCTCCAAATTATTAAAATTACTAAATCAGAATTCTCAAGGAATGACTAGAATCTAGAACCAAGCTAGCTAATAATTCACTAAGTAAAAATCTGAGAACCCAACTGCTACATATTAGCCTTATGTTGTTAAGTTTATCATTTTTAACCTGCTTTTCAGTAATTTATTCAATCAACAGGGTGATCAATTTATTTACCTCCAAATTTACAGAGCAATTTAATATTTCAGTCAGGCCAAAGATTTGAAGCTACCTTGGATACTCAGTTTATATTAAACTCTTCTTCCCCTTCACTAATACACTTCTGTAGCTGGTTTTTACACTTAATCATAGGCTATACTGCAGTTTTAAAATGTTTCAAATATGCCTTCCATCTGCCCAACCGAATTTTATTTCCTTTTGAGGGTAGGGACTGTGACCCAGTCCCCAAACCAGTGTTGAATAATTTAAAGGGAATTTGTTGAATTCATTTGGAAAGTTGTCTCTACTGTGTATCCAGCACTCACCTAGGATGAGTCGCCCTCCATTTCACTCAACTAGACTCAATTTAGTCACACAAGTATACAATAATAGTCATCATATTCTCAGTTTATGGTTTTAATGGTATTGCAACATTAGGTTCACAACATATTTCCAAGCACCAAGTATGCTTGAAATTGAACATTTTTATAAAGATAATAAAACTTAATGACTACCCATGATCTATGATCTGACAATACATCTGTTCTTTTTCATCTTGAGATGGTAAAGTACCCACCCTTGCTTATTGTGGCACAGTGGGAGAGAAGAAATATAGTCCTATTAATCACTCTTAACTATCAGCTTATTAAGTTATAGTTTCCCAACAGGCTTGTCTTACATGACTGTTAATAGGCTGCAGGTGTTTTTCTAAAAGAGTCTTTTTATAATGCAGTTATGTCATAAAGAGACAGCATGGAGTAAAAGAAGGGCTTTAAATTCTAGTAGTAAAGTAGCCCCGAAGCCTTAAGCAAGTCACCACCTCTCTGATCTCCACAATTTTCTCATCTGTAAATTGAGAGGGCTTATTATTAATTAAATAAGTGCATTTGTGCCATTTATACCTGGCCAGTAGGCATGTAACCATAACCCGGTACTTAAGAGTTTCACAAAGGACATTCTAACAGAAATCTCTCCACATTAAGATAGCTTAAGCTAACGTGTAAAATTGAGATTTGTTGCTAGTTAACTTTAGAGGTAAATTTTGTTACCTAACCACTGTGGATGTGCACAGAACAGAGGAGCATATTTCATGAGAAAAATAGTGACTACTGATACGTATTAATATGCCTAATTGTGCTGAAAATCAGCAAAATTCTACTGTTAGCTAAAAACCCACTCAGAGAGATAGCTGTTATACACACATACTATTTGACAAAAGCTTTTAAGTCCATTTGTGGAAAACTTTGCAAATGGAAGCTAGGTTTCTAGTTTAACCCATAAGAGTGTAAGTAACTGTCCACGAAGCTGGACTATATAACATAATATTAAATGCTCAAGTTCTGGGTCCTGAGAAGGAGGCTTATGTCATGTAGATGAGTTTCCTCTCTTGCTCTTGGAAAGAAGACTGAAGTAAGTAATGATTAAAATTGATTTACCTTTGTCATATCCTTCTAGCTCTCTAACCTTTTTTATACTCGGGTAGGGCACACGGCCCTAATTGTGCTGCTGGAACAAAGCTATTTGGTCCTACCTACTGTGTCAACAGCCCTTCCTTGAATCTTCCAATAGTAATTCCACAACTGTGGAGCAATTGATGGACATCTCAACAAATAACCCAGAAAATGTTACCACTGTTAAAATATAACTAGTGTTGAAAGAGACCATCTGTTACTTATAAAAGCAAAAATATTAGAAATTGATGTTAAAAATTTTAGAGACATGGTCAAATAAATTATGATACATTTATATGATAGAATATTATGCCAATATTTTTTAAATGTTTAAAAGTAAGTTGAAATGACATGAGAAATATACAAAATATAATGCTGAATAAATAAAGATACTAAATGCTATGTTCTTTATGAACTCATTTATGGAAAAAATACATGAGGACTGGAAGCTAATAACACCGTTGAGTAGTAGACTTGTAATTTATGGATTTTTCCCAGTTAGTACATGAATCCATGCTTTCCAGATTTTCCCATATCAAGTAAGTGCTATTAAAAAAAAGGAAAATCAGAGAAAAAAATATAAATTCAAATAAATGTCTAATTGGTAGAATTTTAGAGAGCTATAAACAGTGCTAATTAACAGGCAATGTGGAAATAGAGCTTTGTGGGCAAAGGAGCATTCCTTTATTTGTTTGCAAAAGACTTTAATTAGGAGACTTATTTTATTTTGTGTGTGCATGTGTGTGGTTTTTTTAATTGAAGGTCCCTTACCGCTCCTGCTTCCATGCGTGGCCACCAGCAGGGGAGAAGGGAAGGGGAACCAGGCAGTGCAAGGAGGGGTCCTCTCTGCAACATTCCATTTATACACAGAACTAAACAGACAAGCACAGAGTCACTATTGATGTTAGAAGTTACCAGCATGGGGGATGCCTGGGTGGCTCAGTGGTTGAGTGTTGCCTTTGGCCCAGGGTGTGATTCCAGGATCGGGCTCGAGTCCCACATCAGGCTCCTTGCAGGGAGCCTGCCTCTCCCTCAGCCTGTGTTTCTGCCTCTCTCTCTCTCTCTCTCTCATGAATAAATAAATAAAAATCTTAAAAAAAAAAAAAAAGTTACCAGCATGAGAAAAGGAACAGGTGGGAAATTGGAGTGTCATAAAAAAAAAAAATACAGCCCCCCCTCAAACTGGGGTGACAGGGGGAAACTTGGTCTGTTTCAACCCAAGAGGAATCAGATCAAAAGCAGCTTGGGAAGGCCAGAACCATCAGGGATGGACGGAGCAGGAAGGCCCAGGGGGTGAGAGGGCTGTCTGGCAACTGAGGTGAAGAGATTGGCCTCCCTTGCTGGGATCTCCCCAGCCCCTCAGGTCTGGCAGGAAGGGCCGCCTGCAACCCCCATGTGCAGGTCTGGGGCTGCCCGATGCTCCAGGCAGAGCGCTGGAGGGGGCTCACAAAGGCTTGGCCTCCAGGGAGATAACGGCACGGCCCCCCAGCTTCTCTGCCCGGTTACAACAGTCCTTGACCCCCTCCTAGCAGTTTGCTTGTAATTCATGCTTGATCTCCGTCAGCTTCTTCACGATGGCATCCTTAGCACTGGCATAGATCATTTTGCTCTTAACGGGTACAGGCTCAGGTGTCCAGAAGATAAACCCAAGGTGTCCTCCTTCTTGCTCTCTCAGTCTCGTAGGTTGTGTCGCAGAGGGCACAGTGGCGGTCCTTGTCTGACAGCATCCTGACAAAGGTGGCATAGGGGTGGTCGACAGTCTGGCCCACGTCACCTGCCAGGATCTGCTTGCGCTCCTCCAGGTTGACGTTGTCCTTGTCCTGGCTCGGGCAGAGGAGTGCCGCCTTCTTGCGCTTCCTCACCTCCTCTGGTGTTGAGGACTTACCGTGCTTACCCCTCATGTCACCAAACACTTTGATGATGCCATCAGAGACTGCCACACCAGAGGCCACGTTTCCGGTACCGAAAGGGAAATAACAAGGACAGTCAGAAGACAGGAGAGCCATTGCCACAATGCTGCTGGGATTGGACTGAAAGAGACTTACTTTAAGCTAACCACATTATAAAAGAGTAAGTTTTGTGGTCATGAAAATAGTGCTTATTGCTACTGCTACGGCATTTTATAGATCCTAAAACCTACGACTGATGCTTGCTTTCCTCGATTAAAGACACCAGCGTTTCTTTTTTACATATATCACATAGAAAATAACACAGGCATGGGATTTAGATAAATAGGAAATAAAGGTTATATAATGAAAAAGTCTTCATCCCGTCTTACAATGCTTTCCCACATATAGCAGTGATCCACAGCCCAGAAATTATTCTTGTGTAAATCTGCCCGATGTGTATTTATACACTAATTACTCCCTATATGCCTTATTTCACTCAACATACCTTAAAAATTTACATATCAGTATGTGTAAGTCCATCTTATTCTTTGTAAATACTATTTAGTATTCTGTTGTATGGCTGTAACTTATTAGTAACCCCTCACTGATGGACATTTAAATTATTTCCCATTTTTCTCTATAACAAGGCTTCAGGAAATATATTTTAAGATTTTATTTTTCTTTATTCATGAGAGACAGAAAGAAGCAGAGACATAGGCAGAGGGAGAAGCAGGCTCCATGCAGGGAGCCCGACGTGGGACTGGATCTCAGGACCCCAGGATCACGACCTGAGCCAAAGGCAGATGCTCAACCACTGAGCCACCAACGTGCCCCAGGAAATATTCTTGTACAAATATCTTTATGTACATGAGCAAGATTATCCAGGAGATAAATTCTTAGAATTCATATGGAGTCAGAGTATATGTACATTAAAAAAAAATTTTTCACACTGCCAAGGTGCCTGGGTGGCTCAGTCGGTTAAGTGTCTTTTTTTTATATATAAATTTATTTTTTATTGGTGTTCAATTTGCCAACATATAGAATAACACCCAGTGCTCATCCCATCAAGTGCCCCCCTCAGTGCCCATTACCCAGTCACCCCCACCCCCCACCCACCTCTCTGTCCACCACCCCTAGTTCGTTTCCCAGAGTTAGGAGTCTCTCATGTTCTGTCTCCCTTTCTGATATTTCCCACTCATTTTTTCTCCTTTCCCCTTTATTCCCTTTCACTATTTTTTATATTCCCCAAATGAATGAGACCATATAATGTTTGTCCTTTTCCGATGGACTTATTTCACTCAGCATCATACCCTACAGGTCCATCCACATCGAAGCAAATGGTGGGTATTTGTCATTTCTAATGGCTGAGTAATATTCCATTGTATACATAAACCACATCTTCTTCATCCATTCTTTGGCTCAGGTTATAATCTGAGTCCTGGGATCAAGTTTCATATCAGGCTCCCTGCTGGGGGGGGGGGGGTCTGCTTCTCCCTGTGTGCTTGCTCCCTCTCTCAAATAAAAAGGCATTACCAAATTGCCTTCCAAAGAATTTGTGCCAATTTATACTCCAGGGAAACATTTCCAATCAACATAGATTCTTTTTTTTTTTTTTAAACATAGATTCTTTAAAGCAAACTCTAATGCTGTCAATGGCCAGGAAGGTAACATAAACCAGGGGTGCAGGCTGGGACAGGCAAACAGAAGACTGAAGAGCGTATTCAGTCACTGAAAGAAGCAGCTTCTCCTCAATTGCACCTACTATGCCTTCTAGGAATCAATACCCAACATTGTTAGTGTTTTCTTGATCTCTCAAAAGCCTAAAATCTAGACTTCTGCATGAAACTTCCGGATTTTTTATATGTTGACAACTCATTTCAGAATTTTAGAATTGGCATGACAAACAAAACTGAGTGGAAACCACCTACTGGGCCTCCAAATTGTGACCTACACTTTAAAGCTGGGATTTCCGGGATGCCTGGGTGGCTCAGCAGTTGAGTGGCTGCTGAAGCTCAGGGCGTGATCCTGGAGTCCCGCATTGGGCTCCCTGCGTGGAGCCTGCTTCTCTCACTGCTGTGTCTCTGCCTCTCTGTCTCTCATGAATAAATAAATAAAATCTTTAAAAAATAAAAAATAAAAAAATAAAGCTGGACACACTATTAGATACACTATTTCTGGACAAACTACAAGAGTTTATTAACTATGTGGTCACTATTCCTTCAAACTATGTGATCAATTTACTACGTGGTCACTATTCCTTCAAATTATGTGATCAATTTAATCTACTCTTGCTCAAATGTTTTTATTAATGGGTTCTTACATTGTGCTCCTTTGTCCTATACTTTTATTGCTTTAGAGTGCTGTGTTCCTGTTTTCCTCATTTTATGGAACCACTACATGTTTTAAGGGCTGAGTCATTTTCCTATAAAAGTAATCTTTCACCCAAAGGGGTTAATAATCTCTAGTCATTTTTCTATACTACTTTGCATTCAACGTATCCATCTACTTACAGAAGACATTATAGGACTACAGTATATTAAAAAGACTTGCTCCTCTTGCTTAAATAGTATTTTTAATCCATATAAAATATTTTATATTAACTACATTCTTATAGTTAAAAGATAAAAACAACATAAAAAATAAACCTTGAATTTGCTAAATTTGTATCAAAAATATTCAAATTCAGGGGTAAAATACCATGAGATTTTTAATATTTTAATATCTCTTCTACATAAATACTTGCAGAAGGACCAATCTGACAAAGCCCAATGTATTGTACAAAACAGAAATAAATGTTTGTAAACATTAAATTATAAGGAATGTAATATTAAAGTGGTCAGTTACCTATTTGAAAACCCAGAAGGCAACCTCTTAAACAAGTGAACTTTGAGAATAAAAATTTTTAATTAGCTTCATTTATCATAAATATGCATCTGAGTCTTAATTTTAAAGCTAATTGTCATTTTTAAAGAATTCCTAGTTTTGAAATTAATTTGTTCAGAAATGCTTTCTCTCTACATATATATATATCAATACGTATATATACGTGTGTGTATATATATATATATATCTGCAATAACAAAAGACCAAAAGACATATATTCAAGAAGCTCTATAACGTATCAAAGCTGTCAATGTATGTTGAAAATATGACTAGCCACTCATAGAAAAAAATCTGCATGAGTCATTTTACCAACATCAATACCACTGGATAGTGTACTTTTAGTTTCCAAAGGCAAAGTCCTAGACATTGTAAGTTCCTCTGTTAGCACTTCTAAATATGTAAGCATTCCTACACTTCCCCTTAAAAGGTATGCTGCAACTACTCAAGTGTATCCTTTCAAAAGAATATTGATTAGATCACCGTAAAATTTAAGAACCCAAAGCTCTGTATTAGACATATGTCACCTGATCTCAGTATTTTAATCACAAAAAACAAGAATAAAAAATTACATATTTAAATTGTAATCTGCACATTAGATTACTTCTTCAAATGTTAACAGAACTCACAGATAAAATAAAAAGAATGTGGTAAAATATTACATTTAGTTTTGCCTAAAATATAAATTAAAATAGGGCATAAGAAAAACTTTGAGACTACAATACATATATGGAAAACTGACCACTGAGAGATGCAAATAATTCATACAATATAAGCTTTAATATATAAATTGTCATTTCATCAGCTGTTAGTCACATCAGTCTAAACTTTACATTATATATTAAAATATTAAAAAGCTAAAAAACATCATTGCAATATAGATTCAATATGGGAAAATACATATTTTTGTGGCTTTATACACAATCTAAATTAATACATTCTATACAATAGTTTTCCAAAATATAAACAGCACTTTACATGCAACAGAACATACCAGGCTGGATGTCCTAATATAACTTAATATATAGGAAAATAAAGAGAAAACACCCTTTTAACAAGACAGTTACATAGTGGAGGTGGAATGTAGAATAAGATTTTTGCCTTAACACAATCTTGGATAAGAGTAAAGAAATATGAAAAAAGACAATTTCTACTACTTTCAATTAGCACTTTTTAAATTGAAGACCACTGTGATTTTATATTTTCTAATTGTGTCGCAAACAGAAAACATAAAAGGGAACCGGGAAGGGAGGGTAGAAAGCGTGATCCTTTATGAATTTTAAACATCAGCCCTGCCTATGGGGTGCATTTAGGTTCCTTTTCTGTTGACAGTTTCCTAAATTATTTCTGCCACTCTGAATTGCGCATCAGTAATCGGATGAAATTTTCAGAGTTCTTTAAGCCATTGTGTAACCATAGCTGCCACAATGTAACGCCACAAGAAGTCTGTCCTTGAGTATTTCTTTACTTGGGTATTCAGGTAACTTGAGCATGTTGATGCTTTAAAAGAAAAATATACCACCATTAAAAAGGAAATCTATGAAATTTCTTATTGTTTTGTCTAGCAGTTAAAACACTACTCAAAATTAACATAAAACCACCCTCTCAAATTTGCATTCAAATTGGAAAACCCTGAAGTAGTATTTAAAAAGAAAAAAAAACTGCTGCATTGCAGTTTCCTTTAGCATGCAAATGTAGTGGAAGAAAATAAGTTCCTTTCAGTCTAAAATTAATAAGCAATAAGGGAATTTAGTGTGAAGTGATGGTATAACTCAGCAGTGATACTTATGACAGTGTAACTTCAGTGATACTTGAACGACATTCAACTAAAATTATAGGTAGGTCGTTTCCTCAAATATTTTCCCTACCATAAAAAGAAGAGGCAATGAATTATGTTGATACTTATTTATCACTGATTCCAAAAAGCTAAAAAGAGATTACTGTTGAGGTTTTCCTTTAATGTAGCAGTATAATAGTTAGACCTTTAATCATTTCAAAAGTAATCAAGACAATTCACAATGCATTTAAATAAGCCAATTTAACATACCATGTGCTTGAAGTTGGTAGGAGATTTGGAGTATATGGCACAGCAGCAATTGTAAAGTTTTGCAATCCACTTCCACCCATGATGTTAGCAAATCCACCATGTGGGACCCTGGAACTAAGAGTTCATATCTTAATAACTTGTAATCATGAAAGGAAAATCTTTGTGATACATACATTACAAATTACAAGTTAGAGTAAGAATATATTCAACTCCAGGGCACTGACAAGGTAACATCTTTGGCCCGGCAGAACTCCAACTCATTATTAAAAGATGCTTTGTGGCCAGTTAGCACGCTTCCATGGAGACACTCCTCCACATTTCTACAAGCCATACTATGCTTTCAATTGGCCACTGCACACATACCTCTATTATTGTACATAGCATACTGCACGTACAATTATTTTCTTCTGTGTGTCTCTCCCCAATTAAACTGGGACTAATCTGAGGATCTAAATGTGTCATATTTGTATCTGTACTCCTGGGGTTACTAAAAACTGGCATCTGACAGACATTCATTAGATATTTGCTGAATACATGAATGTTTGCTTGATTAATTCAAGCCACAGAAAGTCTGTTACACATAATCCAAATGATTTTTCAATTTGTGAAAAAATATCTAAGTATCTAGGGTTTGATAGGGTTCAGGGTAGGCCATCCCTAAATATGCCACTTAGGCGTACTAATATTTTTTTTTTTTGCATACTGATTATTTTAAATTAAAGTTACTTAACAACAACCAGTGAAAAAAGGACACTTTAATCTTCCTGTCTCCCTGAAAGCAGGAAATAAAGCTCCCACGTGAAAGGTACTCTTACTGTTCCTGGAGGTGAAGAAACATGCTATGACTAGAGACGGATTCAGGGCTGAGATAGCCGCAGAAACAAACCTCATCACTTCTTTAACAATATACTACCCCAAGCACAAACTTCTTTGTCTTCTCAATTCCTCAAAGATGCATTGTCTTTTTGTCTAAAAAGTGTCAAGCCTGCCTACTTTGGTCACTTCTCTGAGACTCATATTTCTATGAGCTCCAAAACATATGAATTAAATTGATTTTCTTCCTATTAATCTATCCATGTCAATTTAATTCTTACACCAAGCAGAGTAACTTTGAAGTGTAAAGAAAAATTTTTCCTCCCCAATAGGTCAAAGGGTTTTTGTTTTTTATTTTGTTTTTCACAGTGGGAAAACTAGAATATCCTTTACATTTCTGTTCCAAAGACCCCATAATATCAGCGCCACCTTCAGCCCGGGGCGTGATCCTGGAGACCTGGGATGGAGTCCCAGGTCAGGCTCCCTGCATGAGGCCTGCTTCTCCCTCTGCCTGTGTGTCTCTGCCTCTCTTTCATGAGAGACATTCTGTGTGTCTCTCATGAATAAATAAATAAAATCTTTAAAAAAAAAAAAAAAACAAACTTGTGCACCAAAAGATACCATCAACAGAGTGAGAAGGCAGCCCATGTAATAGGAGAAAATATTTTCAAGTCATAAGTCTGATAAGAATTGATATCCAGAAAATAAACAGAACTTCTCCAACTCAACGAAAAACAACAAAACCCATTTAAAAATAGGGAAAGGACCCAAATAGACATTTCACCAAAGAAGATACACAAATGGCTTTTAAGTATATGAAAAGATGCTCAATCAACATTACTAGTATTAGGAAAATATAAACCCAACCCACAAATACCATTTCATACACATTAGGAGGATCTTCTTTTAAAATTAAAAAAACATATATGTATGTATGTATGTATGTATTTTAGAGAGAGAGAGAGAGAGAGAGAGTGTGTGTGTGTGTGTGTGTACAGGGGAAGGGGCAAAGGGAGATAATATTTTAGAGAGAGTGTGTGTGTGTGCAGGGGAAGGGGCAAAGGGTGAGAGAGAGAGAATTCTCAAGCAACCTCCATACTGAGCATGGAGCCCGACATGGGGCTCAATCTCACAATCTTGAGAACATGACCTGAGCCAAATATCAAGAGTCAGATACTTAACTGACTAAGCCACTGGGGCACCCTTCAGATGATCATTTTAAAGAAAAACACAAAAATTTTAAAAAACACACAACAAAAAATAAGTACTGGAAAGGATATGCAGAAATTGGAATGCTTATACACTGCTGGTGGGAATGTAAAATTTACACCAGCTATGGAAACAATATGGCTGTTTCTCAAAAAATTAACATAGAATTATATATATAGCCCAAAGAATTGAAAATAGAAACTAAAAAAGGTGATTTGTACATCCATAGTCATAGCAGCATTATTCACAAAAGCCAAAAGTCATAGCAGCATTATTCATTCACGAAGCAACTGAAGTGATCATCCACTGATGAAGGAATAAGCAAAAGTGGTATATATGTATACATTGGAATATTATTTAGCCTTCAAAAGGAAGGAAATTCTGACATATCCTACAATGTGGATGAACCTTGAGGACATTATTCTGAGTGAAATAAGCCAGTCACAAAATGACAAATGATGTATGGTTCCATTTATATGAAGTACGTAGAGTAGTCAAATTCATAGAGACAGAAAATAGAATTATGGTTGCCCAGAACTGGAGGGAAGGGGTATGAAGAGTTAATGTTTAGTTGGTTGACAGTTTCAGCAGAAGAAGATAAAAACGTTTGGGAGTTGGATAGTTGCACAACAATGTGCCTGTACTTAGTATCACAGAACTGTACTTAAAAATGGTATTTATTTTCTGCCACATATACATAAAAACTGTGGAAATATGCACCATGATTCTGTTTATTTTTTACAAGATTTTATTTACTCGTGAGAGACACAGAGAGAGAGGCAGAGACACAGGCAGAGGGAGAAGCAGGCTCCATGTGGGGAGCCTGATGCAGGACTTGATCCCGGAACCCCAGGATCACACCCTGGGCCGAAGGCAGGCACTAAACCACTGAGCCACCCAGGGATCCCCAGATTTTCTGTTTAAACTCATAAATGGTATGTATACGTTCACAGGAGGAATAATAACAATCCAATATAAATAAATCTCTAAAAACAGCAGTTTTCTTTTATCACTGGGAAGTCATTTGGTTGCTATTAAATGCTTTACTGATGAAATGCCTGAGATTACCTTGGAAATCCAAGTGACTATTAAAAAAAGTCTTGTTAATAAACATTCATGCATGAGCAATTCCTACATAGGGCAAAAGAATAGCTAAAGAAGACCTGGACATGTCGGTAAACTGAAATAAAATTCAACACTAGTCTATGCAGATTAACCTTTGCCTAAAACTTTAATAAAGGCAACCAAAAATGAAAAGGGATAAAAAGCCAAGCTGTTCTCAACTTCCTGCAAAGGTAGAATTTAAAAGTACACTATTTTATCATGGTAAGGTGAGAAAATGAGACTTGACACTGTTTCTTACACAAATTAATACACAGTATTTCAATATCAGAATGACTGATCTAAGGTTTTTTGTGTACTAAATTTTTAAAAATAAGGTTAAAAATCAGAAGGTTTCCCAATTTTAAGATCTAAACTAAAATTATACCGTAAACTGATATTCACTAGCAATCCCTGAAACTTTACTCTTCTTCTAAAATTTTTTTTTAAAGATTTTATTTATTTACTCATGAGAGACACAGAGAGAGAGGGAGGCAGAGACAGAAGCAGAGGGAGAGCAGGCTCCACACAGGGAGCCCGATGTGGGACTCGATCCTGGGTCTCCAGGATCAGGCCCTGGGCCCAAGGCGGCACTAAACCACTGAGCTACCCGGGCTGCCCAACTACTCTTCTTCTAAACTACAAATATGACCATGCTCTAATACCTGAATAAGCAGTGAATCTTACGCTAAGACGGCTCATCAAGCTTTAGCATGTGTGAGAAAAATAAATGAAATGGTCTTTGGTTGGATATTATGACACTTGGATTATATAATGTAAAATTACAGTTACTATAAACGACATGCATATAAAATAGAAATTTTATACACAAATCAAGTCTGATTTTCATTATTCTTAAGGGTTAAGGACAAAATAGAGTAAATCATTTAATTAACAGAGACTGATAGACCAACAAAATAATGTCACACCATAAAAATACTTTAAAAAAAACTTAAAAATTACTTTTTTTTGCACTGATTCTCTTGGATCTAATAATTGGAACACATTTGACTTTTTAGTAAGTTTGCACTAAACTATGGATAATAGAAAAAGATATTTTAACATCTAAAATATAAACAAATAGATAATCAGAATTTTCCAGAAAGGGTTGAATAAAAAAATACTAAGCTTAGAATGGCAAACTCTATGCCTATACTAAATGAAAGTTAAGGTTTAAAAAAGCTTAAAACTTAGTCTGAATTCAAAACAAGGACTCTGTAGACTGTATTGAATGGTGGCTTCTTCAGCATGGTGTTGAAGCTTAGCTCTGTGTTGTTCCCCTCAGCTTCCTTGGCTTCTATTTTTACTCACATCATTCACCTTGGTTTAAATGGATTCACAGGCTATACTTCATGACCAGTTAAATAATAAACAGTGCAATTCTTTTCAGTACTGCTAACAAGGACTATATGATTGACTTGGGAGACGCACTCTGTATTACTAATATAAGAGTTTTTCATTCTACAAGAGCAGCAACTTAACAGACATTTTTAGTACCAGAGAACTTGAGTAATTGTAATTGTTATCTGCAATTTAAAGACTTATACCAACCAAATCATGGTGGCGGTGAGGGGTGGGGTGGATATAATAATCCACTGAATGGTGTTTAGATATTATCATTTAGAAAAATAGTAAGAGCTCTATACCTCAATACATAAACCAAAATAAAATCCAGATGGCTTAAAAATTGGAATGTAAAAATAGGAATTAAAAGAAACTACAGAAAAATGCAAATATATATATTTGTATACAATATATTTGTATATATTGTATACAAATACATATATATATTTATAAAACCTTGAGAGAATGGGGAAGGATTTCTAAAAACCACAAAGTACTGATATCAACTTACAAAATTAATCACTTCAATTTTATACATGTATACTTTAAATTACATGGAAATCTGTATATTTAACTTAATGAACTTAAAAGGCAAATGATAAACTAGGAAAAGTACCTATAGAATTAATATCCCACATAAACAACATTTAGAATTGAATTTTTTAAAAATGACGATAGGGGAGCCTCGGTGGCTTAGTCAGTTAAGTATCTGACCCTGGTTTTAAGCTCATGTCATGATCTTGGGGTTGTGAGATCAAACTGGGAGTCTGCTTAGGATTCTCTCCTCCTTCTTCTCCCTCTCCACAACCCACTCCCAAATAAACAGATGTTTCATAAATAAATAAATGAATTACAATAGAATAATGCATTCAAATTAAGACCAGCAATTTACATAAAAATTATATAAATAAAAAATTAGATGAAAATAGAAATTATTACATCTAGTAATTGACAGAGTAAAAGGAATCAGACCCCTGACTCCCTGTTGATATGAATACTGAGACCTTTCTAAAAGGGTAAATGAACAATATATATCAGGTTATAAAAATTTACATACTTTTGTATCCAAAAATTTCCCTTCTAAGAATTTTTTCTATATAAATAATCAAACTGGCCCACAAGTGTATAAGTACAAGAATTCCTTATTTGTTCAGCATTATTTATAAACAGGAAAATTTAGCAAAGAAGGACAGTACTAATTAAGAGAGGTCCATAAACTGAAGAATAAGCAGCCATGAAAAAGATTAGATCTATAAATGGAACAATTTTTAATAATATACTGCTAAATTAAAAGCTATAAAAGAGGAATGGTGTTTTTAAAAACTAAAATCTATGGGGCACTCGGCTGGCTAGGTTGGAAGAGCATGCAACTCTTTTTTTTTTTTTTTTTTTAATTTATGATAGTCCCACAGAGAGAGAGAGAGAGAGAGGAGAGACACAGGCAGAGGGAGAAGCAGGCTCCATGCACCGGGAGCCCGACGTGGGATTCGATCCCGGGTCTCCAGGATCGCGCCCTGGGCCAAAGGCAGGCGTCAAACTGCTGCGCCACCCAGGGATCCCCGAACATGCAACTCTTAATGTGCAGTTGTGAGTTAGAACCCCAAGTAGGGTGTAGATATTACTTAAATAAAACTTAAAAAACAAAACAAAACAAAAAAAAGGTAGGGCAGCCTGGGTGGTTCAGTGGTTTAGTGCTGCCTTCGACCCAGGGTGTGATCCTGGAGACCTGGGATCGAGTCCCACATCGGGCTCCCTGCATGGAGCCTGCTTCTCCCTCTGCCTGTGTCCCTGCCTCCCTTTCTCTCTCATGAATAAATAAATAAAATCTTTTAATAAAAAAAAAAAAAGTAAAAGTTTAGGTATGTCGGGAAAATTCTGAGACACTGATATTAGAAGTGATTTTTTTTTTTTATTGAAATTATCGGGATCCCTGGGTGGTGCAGCGGTTTGGCGCCTGCCTTTGGCCCAGGGCGTGATCCTGGAGACCCGGGATCGAATCCCATGTCGGGCTCCCGGTGCATG
The DNA here is from genome assembly GCF_003254725.2 of Canis lupus dingo. NCBI lineage: Eukaryota > Metazoa > Chordata > Mammalia > Carnivora > Canidae > Canis > Canis lupus. The sequence goes on from NC_064254.1 coordinate 62,498,078, forward strand.
GAGCCTGCTTCTCCCTCTGCTTATGTCTCTGCCTCTCTTTCTTTCTCTCTCTGTGTGACTATCATAAATAAAAATTTTAAAAAAATTGAAATTGTCTAACCCGGGCAACCCCGGTGGCGCAGCGGTTTAGCGCCGCCTGCAGCCCAGGGCGTGATCCTGGAGACCCTGGATCGAGTCCCACATCAGGCTCTCTGTATGATGCCTGCTTCTCCCTCTGCCTGTGTCTCTGCCTCTCTCTCTGTCTCTATGAATAAAAAAATAAAATCTTTAAAAAAAAAAAAAAAAAAAGGAAATTGTCTAACCCTGGGGCATCTAGGTTGCTCAGTGGGTTAAGCATCTGCCTTCGGCTCAGGTCATGATCCCAGCATCCTGGGGTTGAGCCCCATATGGCACCAGGCTCACTGCTCAACAGGGAGTCTGCCTCTCCCTCCCCCTACTCTTGCACTCTTGCTCTCTCTCTCAAATAAATAAGTAAATCTTTAAAAATAAAAAAAATTGTCTAACCCTCCTACATGGAATATATAATTTTTAAGTCTTTTCATTAAATTATTCAAATCTCTGGGTATTTCTTGGCATTAAGAAGCCAAAAAAAACAAAACACAAGACTAAAACAAGGTTTTCTTTTTATCTTTATTCTATGATCTGGGAATATTCATATTCTCTCTTTTTTTAAGATTTTATTTTTAAGTAATCTCTATACCCAGAGGGGTGCCCCAATTTACAACCCTAAGATACAGAGTCTCAGGCTTTCCTGAGTCAGTCAGGTACCCTGAATGATTATTCATGTTTTATTTATTGTTCAAAATGAGATTTAAGAGTGAAGGGGAGGTGGGTGGGGGATGAGGAGCTGGGTAACAGGCACTGAGGAGGGCAGTTGATGGAATGAGCACTAGGTGTTATACTGTATGTTGGCAAATTGAATTTAAGTTAAAAAAAAATTAGAGGTATAGTGTAGTACAGTGTGACTTCAAGTATTTTTCTAACTCCATAGTTAATGGACTTAGAAAATAAAGCAAATGTTAAACTATTATATCTAATTACTTAATGGATTTTCATTTTATTTTATCTATATTCTTCATCTTCCAAATTTTCTATAATGGTTATGGGGCTACTATTAAAATAAGGAAATAGTGGACTTTAAATTACATATATATATTATATATATTTTATAGAGACATATGCTCACAATTATGTTTTTAAAATAAACAGAAAAAAATACAGAAGTGAATACATCAAATTACTTATAGTAGTTTTGCTAGCAGGGAGTGGTATTCCTTATTTGTTCTAATTTCATGTATGTTCCAACTTTACTAGAATAATGAGGTACATTTATAGTGGAACAAAGGAACTATGAGTCCCATAAAGAGAACAGCACAGATGAAACTGTAAGATACTAAGAACGAAAATTAGATTTTTTAAAAAATCTTTCAGAAAGTTAAAGGAGGTTAAAAATCATCTAGTTTTCTAAAGCTTTAATCAGCCTAAAAGTAGACTTCCAAAAAAGATTTTATTTATTTATTCATGAGAGACAGAGAGAGAGAGAGAGAGGCAGAGACACAGGCAGAGGGAGAAGCAAGCTCCATGCAGGGAGCTCGACATGGGACTCGATCCCGGGTATCCAGCAGTCGGTACTAAACCGCTGAGCCACCCAGGCTGCCCCAAAAGTAGACTTTCCAAAGACATGTGGTATCACAAATTATATTTTAGGTCATGCATCTTGAGACTTTAAAATCTGGCAAGAGAAATGCCTGGGTGGCTCAGTCAGTTAATCTTCTGACTCTTGGTTTTAACTCAGGTCATGATCTCAGGGTTATGGGATCAAGCCTCCTCACTCAGCAGAGAATCTGTTTGGGATTCTTTTCCTCTCCCTCCAGGCTTCCCCCCACCCATGCTTCTCTCTCAAATAAATAAATAAATAAATAAATAAATAAATAAATAAATAAATAAATAAATAAATAAAGTCTTTAAAAAAAATGGTAACAATTGGAGGAAAAACTGCTGAGTATGGATATTATATATGTCATGTGTGTGTATGTGTGTATTGTCCAGCAACCTAAAAATATTAAAAATTTGGCACTATCTCTGACTTACCTACACAATGAAAAGATTATCAAATTACAAAATACAGTATATATTGTATTTTGTATTGCTGATTGCATTGTACTGCTGATTGTCCTGATTGAAATAGTTTATTTTTTATACATTAAATATTTATTTAGCACTACCATATGTTTATCTTTAATGGCTAAATAAACCCTTAATAACCTAAAAAAATGGAAAAGGAGGTAGAAACTGACAATTCAAAGTAATAATGCATTTTGACTATTTAAGCCATTAAAACTGCAACACATTAATCTCCCTCCACATTAGCATAAAAATACTTCTTACCTGCCAGTAACAAACTGCAAGAGAAGAACTCTCTCCTCTGGAGTAATGCCTTCCACAACTTCCCAGAACCACTAACAACAACAAAAAAAACTTAACTCATATTTCAGTGCAATTGTAGACTTGTTAATACCCGAGAATATGTAATATTCATAAAGCATATTTTATTCTATGAAACTCATTTATCAAAAATGCTTTCATACAAAGTTTTCAGATGCAATATTCCCAGGAGAAAAGTTTAGGGAAAAATTTTACTTTGTTAATTAATGTAGGTTTTCATCCAATAGTGCTGAAAAGCTTATAAAATTAAGTAGCAAACTTAACTTCATTCTCAACTCTAGAGAGATTTTACCTGAATAACTGGATCTTCTCTTTCATAGCCACTTGTGTATTCTGTATTTCTTATCCAATCGCTCACATCAATTTCTGGCATGCCAGAAAGCAGTAGCTCCTTTGGGGAAGAGGTAAAGTATTTCATTAATCTTCACTGGGAAAAAAAAAATTACATTTAAATAGTAAATTTGCCTTAATTAGAAACTAATCCCATGTAAAAATGATTTATTTTTGTGATAGTTTCTGCATGTCATCAATAACAAGTACTCCATGGGAGAGAACTCTTCATAATGATAATCTCAAATATTGCTGAGATGTGGCAATGCCTTCACATTGATAAAATTTCATTAAAACATATGAGACAAATACACAAACATATGCAACAAGTTTACATTTCCAATAATTTTATGAATTTGTTAAATTCTAAAGAGACCATAGGCTCAACATAAAAGTGACAACAAAGACCTGAGTAAGTCCTGGCTTAAGCAAAGGAAAAGATCATTGAAAAACTCTAATCACTAGGAAAAAGGAGCAATATAATAAAAACAGGTAATGTAATAAAGTGATTTAAAAAAAAAGAACATATTCAGGGCCTTGAAGAAATCTATTTTGGAATGATTTGGATCCTTTAAAGCCAACATTCTGCAGTGTAAGAAAAAAAATGCATTTTCCTAATGACTTTTGGTAGTCACCTTTCTTTACATGAAAATATTAATGAAATAAATAAAAACAAAATTAAGAATGTCAAAAAATATTTACCATATGTTTTCCAAGAGGAAAGAGAACATGGAAGGAGCTTGTCCAGATGTCTCAATGAGCCCTTACCTCACAGTTGGATGTGTTTACATGGTCAAATAAGAGAATGAATATACACCACACTCAACTAAGTACTAACAAGCCAGAACAGCTAAGTTTGTTGTCACAGACGTAGATACAATGTGTTTAACTACTACAACAACTACTCATAACATACACCTGACTAGTATAGAGGTGTGCTCTGAAGAAAATTAATGAAACCTAATAAGAAGTGAGATGTGACAGCTCTTGGGGGGTTTCTAAGATCTATTCAGAGTCTACAAGGTTCTCCCTTTTCCAACATATCTGAGTCTGGATTTTCTTCATAAAGTTCAAGCAAACAACATATTTTAAGTGATTACATGCAACAGCAGATATGAGAACCTAGTTGCCTTCTATTAACCAGATATTAAATAAACCTACAGAAATGTAAAACAATGTCACTCTTCCCACTATTTTTACCTTGATTCTAGAAACGGCAATTTTCAATTTTTTTTATTTTTTATTTTTTTAAATTTTTATTTATTTATGATAGTCACACACAGAGAGAGAGAGAGAGAGAGGCAGAGACACAGGCAGAGGGAGAAGCAGGCTCCATGCACCGGGAACCCAACGTGGGATTCGATCCCGGGTCTCCAGGATCACGCCCTGGGCCAAAGGCAGGCGCTAAACCGCTTAGCCACCCAGGGATCCCAATTTTCAATTTTTAAATGTTACTTATGTAAATATATAATGGTTTGTTATTTTTATGTTAAGAAAATATTTAGCAGTTTTTTTAAGTTTCAAATACAGTAAATATCAGGTAATATAACCCACATAGATAAAAACTTTGTTGTAAGGGTGTCCTAAAACCAAAAAGTTTGAGAATGGCTGGTCTAGGGTGTGTTCTGTTCCTTCTTTCCACAGTATTATAAAATACTTTTCCTAGATGGATATTCTGATTAGTCTCCATTTTAGCAATCTAAATACATTCTCCACCATTCTTTGTACTTTTCTGTACCCCAGGAGACCAATTCCTATAGACTGACTGGCTCTTCTTGCCCATCAGCTTTAGGCTGGGCTCCATCACTGGGAAACAGGCAGGCCTATTGAGGTGAGGATATTTTTTATTTCCACCTTGCGTCAGCACATCTTTGTAGTAACCATGTATCCTCAACCACGGCTACTACCAGGATGCCCCTCATTGGTGCGTCAGGCTCTCAGAGGGTCCTCGCAATACAATAGGAAGGCCCCTACTTTTATCCACAATTTCGCTTTCTGTGGTCTCAGTTACCACAGTCAACTGTGGTCCAGAAGCAGGTGATCCTCCTTCTAACATATTGTCAGAAAGTCAATAGTAGCCTAATGCTAAGTCATGATGCCTACATCATTCACCTCACTTCATCTCATCACATAGACATTTTATCTAACATCGTCACAAGAACTAAAGTACCACATAACAAGACATTTTGAGAGAGACCACATTCATGTAACTTTTAGTATAGTATATTGTTATATTATTGTTGTTATAAATATTATTAGTTATTATATTACTATTAGTTGTTAATCTCTTACTAGGCCTAATTTATAAATTAAACCTTACCCTAAGTATGTATATTTAGGAAAAAACATAGTATATACAAGATTCGGTACTATCCGTGGTTCCAGGCATCCACTGGGGGTATTGGAACAGATTCCCTCTTGATAAGGTGGGACTAATGTAATTTCTCCACCTGTCTCTTCAATTCTAGGGATGATAAAGCTTTCCACTGTTGCTAGTCTCTGGATGTCTCCCCATACTCTTGTGATTCTTAACACCGTCACACTTCTGTAATAGCCCCTTTGTTAAGTTTCTATTTGAACAATCTGGGGAAATTCTGTTCCCCGGCAAGACCCTGATACAGATCTGCCAAAAGGGAGCAGGGATGAATTTTACACATTTCTTATAAGCCATGAGAGTTTAGTCCTCTTCCCTTCTAGACTGAATATAAGCTTTTAATAATATTAAGTATGCTTTCATTATTAATAATTATGAATCAAAATGACTGAGAATATATTCTCTCAGGAAAGTTGAAGCATTTCATTAATATATTATTATGACTTTTGTGAAGAGGATGAAAGATCTTTATTATCCCACTTAACACCTGGGCAAAAAAAGTTATTACAGTGATTAAAAACAAGTAGATGAAATGGAAATTCCACAATAAAAAGAACATACAGCAAGAAGATTTCAAGTCTAATCAATAATTTAGTTTTAAAAAATATGACAAAATAAATGAATTTGTCTACTGGAAATGGGTATAACATATATATCCTATATGAATGGCCAGAGATGGAGTCATGCAAATGTTCATAGCCAATAGCTTACCTAGAATTCATATGGCTCAATGTGTTAATATTCAGGTACCACATATTTACTGTAGATGTCTATGCCAACTTTTTAAAAGGTTTCCTATCCCAGTCTAGCATAGCCCTTTCCTAGGAAAGACATAAAGTCATCCAGGTCCCATTTATAACTCATGCTTTTGAAAGACAGTTTGATATATTGATGAAGACAGAGTGGACTCTAGGTCACAGACCATGGGTTCCCAGTGTGGCGCTAACACATACTGTATGAATAGAAGGAAGTTCTGTACCTTCTTTGGATTGGTTTTCCTCATCTATAAATTGGGAATAATAATACTTATGTCAGAGGTCTGTTGTGGAAATTTTATTTTTTTTTATTTTTTTATTTTTAATTTTTTTTTGTTGTGGAAATTTTAAAAGTGAATACATATGAAGTGCCTGGCAAATACTACGTTTTTATTTATTTATTTTTATTAATTTATTTTTTAAAAGATTTTATTTATTCATGAGAGATACAGAGAGAGAGAGAGGCAGAGACACAGGCAAAGGGAGAAGCAGGCTCCATGCACCGGGAGCCCGACGTGGGATTCGATCCCGGGTCTCCAGGATCGCGCCCTGGGCCAAAGGCAGGCGCCATACCGCTGCACCACCCAGGGATCCCTCCCAGAGTTAGGAGTCTTTATGTTCTGTCTCCCTTTCTGATATTTCCCACACATTTCTTCTCCCTTCCCTTATATTCCCTTTCACTATTATTTATATTCCCCAAAGAATGAGAGAATACAATGAGAACATACAATGTTTGTCCTTCTCCGATTGACACTTCACTCAGCATAATACCCTCCAGTTCCATCCTATGTTTTTAATAATAATTTTCATCACTGCATAAATCAGGATCATGCTGACAACACTGCTCTTCCCAAATAATCCCTCCATCTGAAATCAGCTCAACATAGTAAAGCCAGAGTCTAAGACAGATGAAGAATCCTGACTTTACTTCTAATATAAAATCACAATTGAAAACTTAACAATAGCAGACCTACATATGAAAGATAAAGGAATAAAGCTTTTAGAAGAAAATACGGGAAAACAACTTCATGACCTTGGAATAAGAAACAGGTTCTTAAACATAAAAAAAGAAGAAAAAAAAGCTCCATCCATTAAAAAAAAAAAAGAAAAAGCAAGCGATAAATGTTGAACTGTGTTAAAACTAAAAACTTCTATTCACTAAAAGACACCAGCGTACAAGTTATTCACAATATAGATAACAAAGACTCCTATAAAGAATCTTATAAATCAGTAACAAAAAACCAGAAAACCATAGAAGAATGTACAAGTTACTTGAGCAAACACTTTAAAAAAAAAAAAAAAAAAAAAAAAAAAGAATACCGGTGGCCAATGAACACATAAATGCACTCAAACTCATTGGTCACTGGGACATGAACCACAAAAATGGTAAAAGTGAAAAAGACAGAAAGTATCAAGTGTTACTGAAGATATGGAATACCCAGAACTCTCATACTTATTGGTGGGAATGTAACCTGACACACCACTTGAGCTATTTGCAAATATCTACTATAATAGAATAAATGCACACCTTATGTCCCAGTAATTCCACTTCAAGAATGTATACATATATCCTCCTACAGGCATGTACTAGAGTGTTTGAAATAGTAGTATTTCAAATAACTCAAAGCTGAAAAATACCCGCCAAATGTTCAATCAAGAGTAGAATAGACTTCTCCACACACACACACACACAAATGAAATACTAGAATGCAATAAAAATGAACAAATTACAACTTCATGCAACAATACGCACAGTTTTCACAAAAGGTTGAACTAAAGAAGTCAGATATGTTCTAGGTTATTATTCCATTTACATTAAGTTAAAAAACCAGAAACCTAATCTAAGATATTTTTAGAAGTCAGAATGGGGCACCGAGGTGGCTCAGTTGGTTAAGCATTAGACTCGGATCAGGTCATGATCTCAGGGTCCTGAGATGGTGCCCCACACTGGGCTCAGTGCTCAGCAGGGAGTCAGCTGGAGATTCTTTCTCTCCCTCTGCCTCCACCCCTCTCCCTACTCATGCTCTCTCTAAAATATAAACAAAATCTTTAAAAAACAAATATAAGACTGATGAATCACTGAACTCTACCTCTGAAACTAACAATACACCATATGTTAATTAATTGAATTTAAATAAATTTAAAAATAATAATGTTGATGGGAAAAAAAGGTCAGAAGAGTGGTTCCCCAAGAAGAGGGATAGTGATGAGGAGGACAGGATTGGACATCTGGGGTGCTAGGATTTTTGTTTCTTGATCTGGGTGATTTTATGGTTGTATTCAGTTTGTAAAAATTCATCAAACTTTTCTGATGCGTATACTTTTCTCTACATACACTGTAAATCAATAATAAGTTTCGTAAAATTTAGAAGTATCAGTAAATTAGGAGGCAAAGTTTTCGTCAATTATTTACTTTGTTGCTATTTGTTTTATATACACAGGTCCAGAAAATAATGTAAAATTCTGTTCTGAACTTTACAAGGCGAATTTAGTAAGTACAGTACAGAAAAAGTCATTTCAGTCATGTTTAATAATAGTTCCTAAATATTCCTCCATTTCTAAGTGCTAAAAGTAACTTATTGCTATGCAAAAACTAGACCAGTCTATATACTAAACAAAACCATTAATCTTAAACCTAAAAATGCAAACAAAAAAAACCCCTCAAAACTGACATTTAATGAAACTAAGTCACAATGGGCTTCAAAATTAACTAGTAAATTCCATTCACTACTATACTAAGATATACTATGAGTGATAAACTAAAAATACTGGCACATATGTAAAATTAAAAGGTATAAATCAATGTACTTATTCATACAGTAAAGTGAAAGGCATAGGGTAAAACTACTTTATGGGAATAATAAAAAACAAAGGATACTTTTCCATTGCTCTAAAATTTACTATTCCAAATTATAATTTTTAAATAAAAAATAGCTATATTCTATTTAAAATACTACATTTTAGTAAGGAGTTAGACAACTCAAAGAGTTTGAAAATAATTTATTATCAATAATGAGAGAAAAAGGATATGAGGGAAAATACAAACATAAATCATATAAAATTAGAAATCCTGTTAGGTCACAGTAAAAAGCAAGCAAATTAAAAGAGCAACACAAACATTTATTAGAAACTGGAGGCTGGCAAAGAGAGGACTCCATATAGATTTAAAATGGAAAATGATAAAATGATATATATGGTAAAATAAGAAGCCAGAGAAATTAAACAAATACAATAAAAACTAATTCTTCTATTCAGAATGATAAGAAGTTATTATTTTATACCTCATATGATCTAATAAAAAAATTCCTACGAGTTCATTTTTGCTTGAACTCTGACCCCATGAAGTCAAAATCCATGTGTAACATCTGAAGTCCCCTAAAACTTAACTGTTAATAGCCTGCTGTTGACCAGAGGCCTTACTGATAACATAAACAATAAATATATATTTTGTTATTTGTATTACATTTCATATTCTTAGAATAAGGAAACTAGAAAAAAGAAAATAGTATTAAGAAAATCAAAAGGAAGGGGCATCTGGGAGCCTTAGTCTGTTGAGTGTCCGACTCTTCATTTGGCTTAGGTCATGATCTCAAGATTGTGAGATGGAACCTCACACATGTTCGGTGCCAAGTCTGTAAGATTCTTTCCCCTCCTCCTTCTCCCTCCCACTCTGCTCCTTCCCAACTCATGCATTCTCTTTCTCTCTCTCTCAATGAAATAAAATCTTTAAAAAGTAAAGAAAATCAAAAGGAAGAAAAAGAAGCTATAGCATTATACTGTAAAACATCCACATTTAAGTTTGAATCCACACAGTTCAAACATACATGTGCTGTTCAAGGTTGTTCAAGGGTGAACTGTAATATGAATATTGCTTTTGAGAAGACTGACCTTCAATATCTCCCATGTAAAATACTTTCATATGTGTTTCATCTTTGTTTATCACCACCTCACCCCACTTCACACTAAGGAATTGTTACTCTGGTTATTAAGCTTAAGAGAACCACATTCACAAATCTTGTAACAAGTCTCTAAACATAAACATTAGACTATAATGTCTTATCACATATGATTTCATTCATAGTAGTACTCCAAAATTATTTGTAAATTACAGAAACTGGAGTCTTGTGTTGTTTTGCAACCACAGAGAACTGATGTTTTTCCTTACCAATTCATATTCATCAAAAAGTTGTATGAGGGAAGGTGGAATGAACATATGAAAGCCCTGTAAAAAAGCATTGATCTGAGGTTGAATGGCTCTTGTCATTCGAAGTTCAGTAACAAGCTGGACATACTCCGCCTATTAAGAAAAAAAAAAAAAGTGAGGATTTTTTTTTTCAATTTCACATACATAAAGATACTGTTGATACAATCATTTCTCATTGAAGAGGTGAAGGTTTGTAATTAATTTGGTACCATTATTCATAAACCACAGTAAACCCATAATCTACCAATAGCTACACTACTTAGGCCAAAATCCTAGGAATCAATCACCCATGATTTTTCTCATATGCTGTATCAGTGAGTCCTATCAGAACTACCTCCAAAAAACATTCTCAATCTCACCACTTCCACTTCTAGCACCTTGGTCCAAGCCATCATCTTCACCTGGATTACTATAACATGTGGTATCTCTGTTTCCATTTTTCCCTCTATACAGCTTCTTCCATAACACCAAGTGATTTTTAAAAATATATAAGTAATGTTTTATATATAATTCAGATCACATTACTCCTCAAAACACTACGAGGGGCACCTGGGTGGCTCAGTCGGTTCAGTCACCTCTCTTCCTCCCTAAAACAAACAAAAACCCTATAGTGACTTGAGTAAAATTCAAATCACATTCCTAGCCTATAAGGCCGTAAATGATCCAACCTCTGCTTTGCTCTCTCATCTCATTTCTTTTCATTCTCCCCCTGGTTCATTCTCTCTACTCCCCAAACATAAGCTTGTTCAGACCTCAGTGTCTATACTTCCTGGTGCCTCTGACTGAAATATCTCATTAGAATATAATCTTTCTGGAGGCAGGGGCTCTGTTTTGTTTACCAGTATATATTCCCAGATCCTAAAAAAGTGGCTGTCACTTTGTAAATGTTCAACAAATATCTGAGGGAATGCACACATTCAACAAGTGCATGTAATATATACTCAGAACTTGATAACATGGGTGGTTTAACCATAGTCGATTTGATTCTGAATTAAGGTAAATTATTTTTACACATTTTAAAATACATCCCCCCAAAAACAAACAAACAAAAAATACAGCATTCCTGAAAACAGTGTCACTTAAAATTTAACTGGAAATAAAGAATGTATTTTGGCTCAGACAAGGATCAATTACCATACCTATCAGTCAACTCTATCAATTGTTATAACTTTATAATTATATCTAAGTGAAACTTTGTGACTTAAAAGCAAATATACCATACATAGTTCTCACTTCCCAGGTATGAATGTTCTAAAGAGAGTAAAGAAAGCCTGTTTTAGGTTCCTTCTTTTATTTATTTGGCACTAATCTGATGCTCTGTCCAACCCCACTCCCCAAACATACTCCAGGGGGGAAAGGAAAACCACAACCACTGAGCTAGCAAATTATATATAACCGCTGGCTGTGGATTCTCCATACATGTCAAAGCTACAGAAGTGTCATGGTAGATTCTCCACAGTTCTCCCCAAGCCCCATGTGGCCCCTGGTGCAATCTAGCACAGGAAAAGCTGTCATCTCTGCTATTCAGTCTACTCCCACTCCCAAATCCCATGCCCTACCATCCAAAAGCTTTTCTTTACTGCATAGGAATTAATCAGTTACTACATTTAGGTCGTTACTAGAGAGAGGGAGACAAAATTGTGTGCCAATCAAACAGAAACATAAACTAGATTTTTCAGGTCCCATCCAGGAAATAATATATATAGCACTGTTCAAATTATAACGAGCAGTGATTTCAACATTAGCACATCATTACCTTTTAGTTTATGTCTGCTCTAACTAAACTGACTACACTACTACAATTTTTCTGCTCCATTCATTCATTAATGTTTAAGGCGCTGGTCAGACCCCCTTTTCCCTTAACAAGAGTAGCTTTTTTCCAGAAGGTTTTGTTCTTAGAATCTTATGGTGCTATTCAATAATTATTGTTTAAGACCTTAAATCATGAAGCATAAAAGTAAAAGATTTGTGGGGTGCCTGTGTGGCTCAGTCAGTTAAGTGTCTGACTCTTGACTTTGGCTCAGGTCATGATATCAGGGTGTGAGATGGAGCTTCATGGCTGGCTCCACATTGGGCATAAAGACTGCTTAAGATTCTCTCTCCTTCTGCCTCTGCCCTCCCTCTCCCCTCCCCTAACCCCACACATGTGCACAAGCACTTTCTCTCTCAAAAAGAAAAGATTTGTGAATTGCTCAAGATACTTTACCTATTTTAATTTGCCACCGCATTTCGTATTTATCAGTACACATTCTGTTTTCAATAAATTAATTGCTATTATTTCCTCACACATTCTTTTTTCAAAAATTAATTTCCACGAGTATACTAATCATTCCTTACATGTTTCCTTCTATTCTAATATAAAATATTATTCTAATATTCTAAATATTTTCAACATTTATTTCTGTAACTCTGACTCATAGTTATTGCATATCAATTTGTGGAAATGAGCACCTTCAAATACTAGTTTCCATGTTATATTAATTTAAATGTGGATGAATCTTGGTCTAAATTATTTCTCAGAAAAATAATTAAATCCTAACCATCACAAATCCTACTGAGATATTTAGTAAAATAAAGTTTTCCATAAAGCTGAAAGATAACTGTGTTTAACAGAAGAAAATACAAATCCAACTGTTTTCCTCCTTCCTTAAACATTACACATCCTCAAATGGAACATAAATTAACACTTTCTTGATGATACAATATTACTATGAACATCCACTATTATTACACACTAACAGCATGACAATTCATACTGTGCAGAAATATGCTGGCTACATTCCCACTACCTATGAATCCAAGTGACTCACCTCCCCACACTTTATGCTCCTGCATAACTACATCAAATATCTTACATGCTTCAATAAGGAAACAGATGACAATCAGTTCACAAAGGAAACAGATGACAATCAGTTCACATAGAGTTGCACAATTAAACCTAAACTATCATTTTCTTTCAAGTTATTATAAGAGATTGATATAACTTGGGGATAGGGGATCTTTTTTTATCCCTAACAGATGGCATATCCTGGAGTCATATTTGCTCCCACCTGAGATATATGGTCTATTCTTTGAAGGCATAAAATAATACCAGATGCCAAAGAATTAAATTGAAGAATTAATCATATTAAAGAATCTTAATACTTTTACTAGTGAAGTATATTAATACATAGAAAGCTTTCAATTGGAAAGCCTCAGCGTGGAAACAACAGCAACAAAAAAGAGCCTTAGCAACTTTTTTCTGGCTTAACTCTGACTCTGGTAACTGATATAAAATAGATAAGCAAAAAAGAAACTGTTAAGCGAAAAACATAACACTGAGATTAGGAAGACTGAACTTGTGGACATTATGTTCCAGTAAAATTATATGTCCATATTTATAGAAACATTATTTTTAATAGTCTCCTAGTCTTCTGCATATGTGGAATAAATAATAATCAATTCTCAGAAATATTCCTTAAAATTTTAACTTCTTTTCAGGCTTTGAACCTAAATTATGTCTTCTTCTGAGGAATGGCAGTGATGTTGAAAATAAAGTCTTTTTTTTTTTTTTACATTTTATTTATTTATTTGACAGAGAGAGAGCACGCAGGCAGGGGGAGCAGCAGGCAGAGGGAGAAGGAGAAGGAGGCTCTCAGCTGAGCAGAAAGCCTGATGCGAGGCTCAATTCCAGGGCCCTGAGATCATGACCTAAGCCGAAGGCAGACACTTAATGAACTGAGCCACCCAAGTGCCCTGAAAATAAACACATTTTTAAGCTGTTTTTTTCCCTGAAAATCTTGTTTTTTGAAAGACAGCTAAATAAACCATATTTACTTAAATAAGTTAACTTTTACTAGTGAAAACAAGATGTTCTTTTTTTCCCTCCTCTAAGCAGAGGAAAAAATTGGGCCACATTTGTAGAACAGTTTGGAATAGTTATTTTTTTAATAATTAACAGTTTAAATGGCATTACTGTTGGCATAATTCAATTCACTGTTTGAATATATATCCTTTAGTGATAAAAGCTTCTTTCTTGAGTTTATCCACTTATTACTGCTCTAGTATGTAAGAGTTCTCATTGAAAATTTCTCTACTGAGAATTCCAAAGGATAACCAGATTTCTTTTGTAGAAATAAGCAGATATGTCAAAAAAGGCAAGAAATTATCTCATTTTCTCCATCCCCCCTGCCATTGTCCTATGAAATCCTCATGCATCCCCACATCAATACCAAAACCACCTATCAGTTGCCCTGACTCCAGTACTGCCCCACTTCAACTCATTCTTCACACTCCAAGCATAGTTTGTTTTTGTGTGTTTTTAAGAAACAGAATCCATTGATGAAACTTGCCTCTATAATGTCTGCAATCATCCCTATAGTCTTCAGAATAATTTTCAAATTCTTAATTGTGGCCCCTGACTTTCAGAATTTGGCCCCTGACTACTCCCCTCATCTTTTACCACTCATTTATTTTGCAATCCAAGCTAAGATCTACAACTCTTAAATACCTGTGGTTCCCTGAACACATCATGCTCTGTCATCCTTAACTTCCTATAAGCCCAGAACATTTCTGTTTTCCCCCCTTACTCCTATTTGGCCATTTAATGCTTCTCCTCTATAATTCAACTCCCATGCCATCTCCTCTATTCCCGGAAATCCTGTCTTATCCCACCCCTATTTCTTTCTCTCCCAGGCAGAATGAACTTCATGATTCACTGTAAAAATGTTATTAGCACTTAAAACTCATGTAGCTTACTCTTCAGTTCTAGGAGATAGAACTGAAGTTGTAAGAAAACCTGTCACTTCTAACTCAAATTTTATGGTTCCATGATTCTAGCTTTTGGTCAAGAATAAAAAAAGAAAGTGAAAAGTAAAAGCAAAACTTTTAAAGAAAGAAGAAAATATTATTTAAATGTAAATTGTTCAGTTTCTGGTAATTCAGCCATTTTCAAAACTGACACCAGAGTTTTGTTTTATTATTTTTTAAGATTTTTAAACAAATTGACAGATACAAAATTAAATTTAAAAGAGCATTATGTTTCAAATGTGGAACTGATATACATTCTTCTGCCTACAACATTTGTATTTATTTAATGTACTCCTTTTTAAACAAAGGTATTTTCATCTATTCGGATGAAAATTTTCCCTGTATAATTCCCAAAGCCTTTCCATAAAATTTAGGAATAAATGACTCCCCCATGTGGAGATCAGCTTACACAGATTTTCTCGTTCTAACAAGTTTGGCAACTCATTTAAGCTTCAATATGCTTACAGATTTTGAAGTTGAGCTCCAAATGGGACATTATAACTTTATACCTATAGAGTCAAGGAAGTAAAAAGCTAGGCCTAAAGTAACAAAAAAGTTCAGGAAAGAAACAGATGTTAAAAAATAACAAAATCTCTAAAAAACATGGTTTGAAATTTTTATTTGTAAATTGAATATGTTAACAATCTTAAAGCAAGCAATCAATTTAAGATGCAGGTATTTTTCTAAAGATTTTTTATTTAAAAAATTAATTAGGTTGCTTATTGAGTAAGCATTAAATGTTTAAACATCAAGAATGTGATGATCTTGATGTAAACTTCTATCTCTAATCAATTTTTTCAAAAAAGAGATGCCCAATTTACATATCCACTGAATTGTGCTCTAAGGCTGTTTCAGGAACTGCCTAAGCTATCTAACACAATAGTAAAATGATCCTTCCTAACTCAAAGTTTGATATTTGATGATTTAGTTAATTTAAATATTTTATCTATTATAAAATGTTATGAAACTCTTTTAACAGCAAAGTTTTTCTAGCTAGTGTCAGTAGGCTAGAGTAGTCAGCAAACTATCAGGGCCAAGTTACAAACAATGGCTAAGATAAATATTTGAATACTCACTTTGTTATTTTGTGTCACAAGAATACTTCCACCCCCAGGTTTCAAAGGCACCTCTTCCATTGCTCCAAACACATCAGTTTCAACAGAAAAGGTTAGTTCTAGACCCAGATCACTAATGTCATTATCTAAAATCCACTGCAAATTTTTGGCATATTCTGGATCAATGGATGCCACATCTTGGTAATTTACAGGGATACCTAAAAATGCAAACATAGAGCAGTTAGAGTCTAAATGCTTCTGCCTTTCCTTGTTTAATGGTAAAATACTGCCCTCTACAGATATTCCATAAAACTGCAAAATATAATCCAATTCACAGCATGATTTAAAATGGAGGCTAATTACTGGATTTGGAAGTCTGTTAACTTTAAGTTTGTGGGTTTTTCCACATTTTTATAATATAATCTTTCTTTGAAATCACTACACAGGAAAATTATCAGATCCTTCAAAAAGTGCCAATTCTCTTAAGTGTATTCATACTAAAATGCATCCTCAGCATAAACATATATACACTAAAATGATCAACAATTTTTTCAGCAAAAAAAGATTTTTTTACTCCCCCAGGCTCCCAAATGCCTTACATATACAGATAGCTTCCAAGTGAAATAAAAATTACCTCATCCAAAACACCACCACTTATCTACTTAGTTTTTCCTTAAGATTCTAAGAAAAACATTTTAAATAAATGCCTATGGAAATAACAGTAGAGCCATACCAAGAATGTGCTTATAGAACGATCTTGTGAAGTAAATGTTGACCAGCTGCCTGTGGTTCAAAGCTAATCCCAAGATCTGTCCAGCAAACCGGAAATAGTTCAAGTGATCAGGATTTACATAGGAATTACTATTAGGCTGAAAAGTTGTTCCTATTAAAATAAATATGAAATAAATATGAAATAATTTATTCCAAGTGATCAGGATTTACATAGGAATTGCTATTAGGCTGAAAAGTTGTTCCTATTAAAATAAATATGAAATAAATATGAAATAATTTATTTCTAGGAATCCAGATGTAGAAGAAAGATCATTTTCAGTGCTGATAAATCAGTTCATATACAACTTCAGTAAAACCAGGGTTACATTATGTATAAACTTCCACCAGAATGTTCTTTGTGGAATATATGACAATGGAATTGTCAGAAGATAATCATTAATTCACACATACTTATCAGAGTAAATCTTTGCAGAGAAAATTTTAGAATACTTTTAACTGAAAGTAGTTGGAAGATGTGTCAGAGAGATCCTGGAAATAATATACTAAAAGATAACATACCTAACACATTTTCCTCAGCAGTATAGAAATACTAGGCTGTGAATTAGGGCAGGCATAGTTTCATTCATCTATACACACCCAGTGCAGTAGACTTTCACACTTTTTGCTCCTTATGGAATAGAGCACTAAAAAAGAATAACTAAAAATTGTAAACTACAACTGTTCTTAAGTGATGAACTCAATGCCTTTTACCAATCACCTAAATCCACAAGTCAACTGATTATTCCTCGCAACAAATAATCAACTTTTTTTTTTTTTAAAGATTTTACTTATTTGAGAGAGGGTGAGAGAGCATGTGCAAGTCGGGGGAGGACAGAGGGAAAGGGAAAGAGAAAATCTCTAGCAGACTCTCCAGTGAGCCCAGAGGCCGACTTGGGCTTGATCTCACAACCCTGAGATCATGACCTGAGCCGAAACTGAGAGTTGGACACTTGAGCAACTGAGCCACCCACTGGCAAAGGCAAGAGTTACCAATTACTGTCAAAACCTAGTATGATTCCACTTATATGGAAAAAGGTCTGGAAATAGATAGTGGTGATGGTTACACAACACTGCCAACATACTTAATGCTAGTGAATTTAAAATAGTAGATTTTATGTTCTATATTTTATGATGATGCAAACTAAAGTCTAAAAACAATCTAGTGCAGTGGAAAATCTAATACCAAGACCTCAACTTTAAAGAACTCTTTTTGTATTTTTCTGTAATGATCACTAACTGTGAACACAACTCTCATACATTCAACAAATATTTATTGAGCTTTTGCTATTTACTACTGTTCTAGGCACTTAGACCCAACAAAAGAATAACTGCTTAATCTAATGAAATAGTATCCAAAAATAACATAAAATAAAGGAAAAGTGGAAAGTTTTGGAAAGTGAGATGTTTGGTCATTTGGTATATTATTTTGACAATAATTACTTTGTGCGTTGCTGATCTTTGACTTTTCACTACTGGCACAAGAACTACATTGCTGAGATCAGTTTACTTAGATCGAAGGTAAAAACTTAGAAGCTTAAGGTTGATTGACTTAAAAGGGCCACATGAAGCTAGTCATTCACTGTCAAGCACCTTTTAAGAATCATTCCCAGTCATGCGAAAGACTGGGTATGAAAAGTCAAAGAAAAGTTTTGTTAGATGAAAAAAAGACTTCAAGGACAAACATAACTATAATGCCAAAAATATAGTAATATAAGAATAGTCACAAATATTTTTGAATGCTAAGGGTATTAAAAATAGTGAATGCTAAGGCTATCGATGAATCGATCAGCAAAGATCTTTGATAACTCAACCTTGTCCCCTAGGTCTGTGATTCCTTTGCTAAGTACTTTCTTGGAAATCTATGTTATTAAAAAGAACAGATAAGGAGAAGGAGAAATGAAAAAAAATAAAGAAGGAAACAAATGGGGGAAAAATCTATTTTTTTCCTGCAGTAATAGTTTAAAACTATTCAGGAAAGAAGTAATAGGTTTTTAACTTGAAAACCACTTAAAACAGAACACAAAGTTTGGGTTCTGTTTTAAGTTCAAAATAAATGTAACTATGACACAGCTATTTTCATTACCTCAGAAAAATCCCAGTGAACAAGAAAATATCATTTTCCATACAATAATAGCCTCTAATAATTATTTCTGCTTTTTATGTGCCAGGCACTAGACTAAGCACTTTTTACATAACAGCTAATTGATTTGTCTCTCACCACATTACAAAACATTCATTATCACCATTTTCAAATGGAAAAAATTGAGATCCTGAAAGGTTACATTTACTGGCCCAAGATAACAAGAGGAGCAGAGCAGGACTCACACCCAGGGACAAAGGCTGAGATGCTACAGTAAGCATCTTAATTTAATTAGAAAGCAAGTTTTAAAGAAATTATTATAGACATGAGGACTATCCAAACATTTCCCACATTCTGGAATTTTTAATTGAAAATTGTAAT
This sequence comes from Canis lupus dingo, assembly GCF_003254725.2. Taxonomy (NCBI): domain Eukaryota; kingdom Metazoa; phylum Chordata; class Mammalia; order Carnivora; family Canidae; genus Canis; species Canis lupus. Next base: position 62,517,261 of record NC_064254.1, read on the forward strand.
GTAAGTCCCTTCATGTCAACTAAACTTAAGAACAAGGAACCATTTCACTGAGATTTTAATTTATGAATACTGTGACCCCAAAGAGAAGACTTACATGGCTTACAAAAAAGGACAAATCACAATCTTTATGATCTCTATGCTTCAATAAATGCTCTGCTAATACAGTCATAGTAAGAGAAATTACCTTGACTGAAGATTCCACACCAAATCTGTTTTTTTTTTTCAGGTATGAAACTAAACAGACAGACTCAGAATAAGGGACTATAAAGAAATGAAATAAATCTAAAATATAATGCTCTAATGCTAAATCTTTTTTCAAAGATCAGGCCTAACTAAATGCAGCACCTCCTCAAACTTGTCATAAAAACAACCAAGACACCAAATTTACCTCAGCGCAAATAATCAGAAGTTACAGAATTAAAGCAGATAGTCACATATTCCTCAATACCTTCAAACAGACCATGTGTGTCTGAGGAGCCCAGCACACAGGTGAATACCTGTTCCCTACTATCACTGCAGCCCACCACCACCTTACCACTCCTAAAGTCATCTTTCTTAGTGGAGTTTTGCCTGCTGGTTTGGTTAGAGACGAGAAGGTACAATTAATGATGCATTCTCTCCATATATATATATATATATATATAAACAACAAAACAACTTAAACATTACGAAAGAAATGATTTTCAGGAAATAAAAGCAACTGTGTAAAGCATTTAAAACTGAAATCCCAAATCAATCAATCAATCAATCAATCTGAAATCCCTTCTTCACTTGTATGTCTTTCTCAAGTTAGAGAATTGTCAAGTATTCCTCATATAGATGAGGTGGTAACCACTTCCATTTAGCCTACAATATCAAATTAGAATTATGCAAGTCAGAAGCACTATTTCAATAAACAGTTAATCTGTATTATAAAATAAGAAGAGCTTTTTTTAATTGGCCAGGTTTCAATCTTTTAAAAGGACTGAAAACTAAGTTACTATACATAAGTAGATTATAAGTTAAAATTTAATACCATGATTTCTAGACTTTGTTTTTTATGACCAATTAAATTTTAAGATTTGGCAATAGGAGAAGGACAAACATTATATGGTTTCATTCATTCGGAGAATATAAAAAATAGTGAAAGGGATTAAAAGGGGAAGGAGAGAAAATGAGTGGGAAGTATCAGAGAGGGTGACAGGATATGAGAGACTCCTAACTCTGGGAAACGAACAAGGGGTGGTGGAAAGGGAGGTGAGCAGGGGGACGGGGTGACTGGGTGACGGACACTGACGGGGTGGAGGGGCACTTGACAGGATGAGCACTGGGTGTTATATGTTGGCGAATTGAACTCCAAAAAAATATATATACAAAAAAAAATTTTAAGACTTGGAAACTCAAATAGGGTTAGCAAATTTGAATTTTTCCAAATTAATATTTAAGTCCATCTACTAGCACTATTTCAGAAAAGGAGATTTTAACTCAAAAAAGTAGTTTAAGGACAATCCTTAAATTGGATAATTTAGTTTTACTTTATAAAGAACTGATGAAAGCTTCCTTGGAGCCAGAACTGGTCCTTGAGATAAATATTTGAGAACCAACTATTTAAGAGAACAGAATGCTAGACTGAGGAGCCCCTGGGGTGGCTCAGTCAGTAAAATGTCTGCCTTCGGTAGGTCATGATGATACCAGGGTTCTGGGATTGAGCCCCGTATCAAACTCCTGCTGAGCAGGGAGTCCGCTTCACCCTCTCCCTCTACATCTGTGTTCTCACTCTCTCAAATAATAAATAAAATATTTTTTTAAAAAAAGAATGCTAGACTGAATCAGGTTCCACTCATGATCCTACTGCTCATTAACTATGTTAATGTAGATAAAAACTCTGAATTTCAATGTTCTTTTCTATGATATGGGAATACTCCACACCTAGCTCATAGAATTACTATGGGAATCAAAGGATAAAGTGCACTGAAGTAGTTTGAGAATGAGAAGCCACAGAAAAAGTCATGTAGACTGTACAACTTACCATCAGCTGACTGGGTGAACAATGCATAATCAGGATTCACTATCTCATTAGACAGAATATCAAACCACTCACGCACAACACCTTGGCCCTGAGTTCAAGAAAACAAAATTAAGTATCAACAAAATATATTATGGGGAAATCTTTTTCTGAATAATAAATTAAAATCATTTCTAATTTCTTCCCTTTTCAATTATGTACTAAACTTTATTCAAGTGCGCGTTTCAATCTTTTATATATAAAATATTTTATATCTTTTATATCTTTTATATAACAGCACTTATTTTTATACCTACCATGCCTTCTTCTCCATGGAACCGTACAGCAATTCCTTGCTTTAGCTTTGCACAGTTTGCTTTTGACACAACTTCACAGCTACTCCTAAAAATAGAATCTAAATATGTAGCATTGGTTAATTTTATATATTAGAACTTCAAAGAACTAATATTTTGTGCCTCACACACATCAGTTTATTAAACATACCTCTGTGAACAAGCAGGATATCATTTTCATTCACTGGCCTGTGCACCATGTCAGAATCTGGTTGTCCTGAGTGCAAATGTTCATAGAACCACTCACAGCGATCTTTAAATGGCTACCCCAACAAATGACAGTAAAATATGTTAGCAATATTTCAGTTACTATCAGATTATGTAATGAGCCTACTAATGCCCTTTCTACAAATAATCATTCTTAGACCTTTATTTGTAATAAATAGTTCTAGATAATGTTCTGACATTTCAAAACCTATTCACAAAAAGGCAAATCTTAGCTGAAATACTTTGATCACAAAGAGTATTTTTTAAATAACCAACATTTTTAATAGAAAAGACTTGATAAATTGGGTTATATCTAAAAACTTAATATCAGATATGTAATTGATGGCATTACTCCCAATTTCCTTTAAGCCCAACAATGCTTTTAGGAATGAATTTCCAAATCCAGAAAAATTACATTGCATGTTACACTTAATTCTTCATGAAAATAATCTTCTACCTTTATTCTTTTTTTTTTTTTGATAGAGAAAGAGTGCGTGCTCAGCCTGGGGGAGGGGTAGAGGGAGGAGAGGAAATCTCAAGCAGAATCTGCACTGAGCCTGGAGCCCGACACAGGCTTTGGTCCCAGGGCTGTGAGATCATGACCTGAGCTGAAATCAACAGTCAGATGCTTAATCGACTCAGCCACCCTGGTGCCCCTATCTAACTTTACTCTTATTTCTATTCTTTGAATATGGACTGTAAACCTTGACTATTGGGATATTTTTTCTTATTTAACATAGGTGCCTGACCTTGATTGCCAAGGCAACCACTTCAAAGAGGCATCTACTCCAAAGATGGCTATCTCAAATAAATAGAACGCCAGCCACATAACTTGATAAAGAACCAGGCCATTTTCCCACATGGAGGCTCCTCTGTTTTAGAAATCTTGGTTGATTTCTATAACTAACCATTTGGCCCACCTGTTTTTCCCCTTCCCGTGCTTGAAATTCCCACCTGTATGTTTTAGATTCAATAGTGAGTCTGTGAAACCCTAGGCGCCCACCTCAACCACAGTAAAAGCAGAACCTCAGGCCCATGTGTGTTATCATGCTTGCACATATGCACACACTCTCCCATTCCCCCAACTCCACCATGTGTGCTGTGTAATATCCAGATCCCATAAGTAATAAACCTTTATATATTTTTTTTCAGTTTCCTGATGGTTAATGTTAAAGGGCATTTTGCAACCATAATAAGAACCACAAGGGCTGGTCTAGGCACAAGCTGAGGCTTGTTATCGACAGGCTGAGACCAATATACAACCATTGGCATAGTTCGCAGGACTGCGTGATTGCCCTTAAAATTAACCAACAGGACTGTTTTTACCTACAATTTGCCTATTAATTGCCAAACTCATCATCTGAGAAAGAAGCAGCTTTAGCTGGGGTCTGTTGTGCTGCTAGGTGCTTTCACACATCGCCTGTGTTGTGTGTTGCCTGAAGTATCCAACCTAAAAGGTCACAGCTGCCGTAATGATGCAAGAATATCCCCAGAGCAGCATGATTAAAGCCATATGGTCTAATGAGATGATCAGACTACTAATTATAAAGGTCTTAATTGACAATATGTATAAGGGTCCTCCAAAGCCAAGGATATTGAGGGAGGGTGGATTAGACTGCAAGGCTACTGTCACTGCCCAAGGAAGGTTCTGGGCCAAAGGTAGATAGAAATGATTCCCTTAGCTAAGGAGGAAGTGGAGATTTCCACTTGCAACCACTGAGTCAAATGGGTTGTGCCCAAATAGATGTCCTAACTCAGAAGAGAGAAACAGCCTTGCAAATGGAAGCCAAGAGCACCACAGGGGTAACATACAACAGAGGCCTACAGCCTCTGTGCCACCACTTCACTCACCACCATTGCTACTTGTCCCCTGACCCAATAGGATACTATGGATTCAATCCCAAGTGTGGTACTGCTAAAAAATTAATGGACAAATATAAATGTCCTAAAGAATCAAAGAACCCTGAGGAGGCACACCAGCTCCTTGATAAATACAAAACCCCGTGGACGCTTCCTAGGTATTACTCAATTATGCACACCAAAATGCCAAGACTCTGGTTTATGCTCCAGAGGCCTACAGACTTTTCCCAAAGACCCTGTGCATATCATGCTACCGAAGGCAGACTCCAACTCCGAAGAGGTTTCTTGAGACACCCTGAAAAGGAAAGTGCCACCTACAAAGAGCACCTACCTGACAGTGATGTCATCCAAAATTTCCTGGTTAACTAGTTTTCCAGTAAGATTAAGGTAACAGGATAAAAACAAGAAGTAGAAATTGAGATCAAAAGCTATATCTTAACTGATATAAATTCAAACCTTTCTTAAATATTTTATGCAGCATGAAAGAGAAAGGAGAACTAATTGATTATTGCAGGTTTTCCTGTTTGTTTGGAACAGGCTCTGAACTGTTGTTACTCGCAGCGGCTAAAATGCACCAACTGGGTGGTATCTCTGAAGACTCTAAAACCCATAGCTTTCTTTAAGATCCATCTGGGCTATAATGCTCATTCCTTCTGAGAGAGTACAGATTCTGAGCCCTCTCAGCTTTCTGCTGAACAGGGCATAACTATAAACATGTTTCATGAGGTTTCCCTGCTATCAAGGGAAGAGCAGACAGGGTAGGGTTATCAAGGCCTCTCTTGAAAAAGAAGAGGGAAATAGGAAGACAAAGGCCCCTAGAGCCATTGATGTTCATATTCTAGCCCTCCCTCTTCTCACTTGGACATGTGCTGTCTGGCACTGTACCCATCCTTCCATCACAGTGATCACTGCTAAGGCTTCCAGAAGCGGCCCATCTCCTACTACACAAAATTCCCATGGTCCAACTGGTTCATCATTTCTATGACCACAGTGATCCAGATGACCCCTTCTTCATTTCCAACCCGAAGAAACCCCATTTGACCTTGAGTCTAGAGGATTATTTCACAAGGCACTCCCCCTAAATACAGGGTTGCACTACTACATTTTATTTTGACATCAGAAACCATCAAAAAAGCACTAGAACTCCTAGAAGAAAACTTATATTCTTTCTCTATCCCTTGAAGATGTAAATACAATGACTTTGAAAAGTAAACACCCTAGGAGGTAACTAAAACTCTGCCCAGAGTTGCCAGAGACTGAAGGGAAAAAAGAGGGGAAAGCCTTTTAAAATACAAAATGCTATAAAAGCTCTTTTGCCCAAACTCTAGTCCCAGCCTCCTTAAGATTATTTGTTAAGGATAAATACAAACCTTAAAAGTCTCCACAAATACTAGTACAAAGCTTTAGCCACTGGAGCAGGCAACCTTAACTTATTCTGTCTGCCAATTTGGATTCAGCTGTTATTTATATGACAGTGAGTTTTATACTGTTGTACCTGATTCATGACTAGAATGCTGGAATTGATGCTGCAGGTCTCTGCGTCTGCCTGTATGTTTATGTGTATCTATGCATATGTTATATGTATATGATTTTTTTCTTCTCTCAACTTCTAGATGGTACTGCCAAAATTAATTTGCAAAAGAACTCTATTTAATTAGCTTAAAAATAAGCACTTATGAATTAAGTCTTCCTAAAACTCTGTAATACTGAAACTAACCCAAATATTTCAAGTTCACATGATCTGGGATAATCTTTGGGAAGTAAAAGCTAGTTTAAATTTGGTTTAATTAGGGATCCCTGGGTGGCGCAGTGGTTTGGCGCCTGCCTTTGGCCCAGGGCGCGATCCTGGAGACCCGGGATCGAATCCCACATCGGGCTCCCGGTGCATGGAGCCTGCTTCTCCCTCTGCCTATGTCTCTGCCTCTCTCTCTCTCTCTCTGTGACTATCATAAATAAATAAAAATTTAAAAAAAAAATAAATAAATAAATTTGGTTTAATTATGGGATGCCTGGGTGGCTCAGTGGTTGAGCGTCTGCCTTTGGCCCAGGGCGTGATCCTGGAGTCCCCAGGATCGAGTCCCACATTGGGCTCCCTGCATGGAGCCTGCTTCTCCCTCTGCCTGTATCTCTGCCTCTCTCTGTGTGTGTCTCTCATGAATAAATAAATAAAATCTAAAAAAAAAAAAAAAAATGTGGCTTAATTTTTTAAAAAGTATGTCTTCAGATATACACATATTTAATAAAATGCAGATTATATATTAACCTATATATAATATATAATTAACATAATTATATCATGCACATATATGTACTGTATGTTAAACATAGAGATCATATAAATATAATGGGAAATATGTTAAATAAAATGCAGATAAAAATGTATTGTACCTGGATTTACTAGTCAAATAAATTCATGTTATCTCTATTACAAAATCTGTCAGCAAGTAAAGTAGCTGGGCATGATGCTACCTAATGAAGATTTTCATGGACAGTCTAAACATAATTGGTGTGATCAAGTAATTTAGATAAATGTTAAATGGTATAAGAGTTTCTAGATGAACTTTTCAGCAATAATTATGTGTTATGTCCAGCTAAAACTAGTTTCTAAAATTTTTGTTAACTTTCACCCCTAGAATTTTGCTGAATAAGGGAATTCATTGAATGTCTAAATCATTTCCAAATAAAATACTGAAACATTCATTGCAAAACAAGTCGAAGTTTACCTACTTTTGACCTCTTATCACAGAGGAAACTGAAGATATTTGGGTCTGTTAGTAAGCATGTCTTGTGACACTGAAAAGTTGTACCATGGGGAAATATATATTGATAGAAATTATGAAATATAAACACATAAATTTGCCAACCTAAAGAATGCTGGTATAACAATTCACAAATTTTGCTTTTTACTTTTTATCAGAAATTAAGGTTTCTGAGGGCTAAGAGTTCTAATTAATCTATGTAATTACAACTACTAGAAATAATATGGGAAACATCTCTCTGCATGCAAGGAAGGTAGGACATATCTTTAGTTATGAGAAGGTATGAGGTATGAAGATGTATATTTATTAAGGGAAAAGAAAGGAAATTTGTCTGAAGTAAAACTGGTTATTTCAGAATGGCAAAGAGGAAAATAAAGGATAAAATGGTACAGAAAGTAGAGAAGAAAGAATGAATTTTACCTTGTGGTTGACTTGACTAAAATCGAATTGTTGTTTACAAGGGTTTGTTTGTTTTTATAAGCTTTAATATCAATACTATGCTTATATAATTTTCTTTCATGTGTTAAAAGGACAAAGTTTTCTTGGGAGTACTGGTCAGTTCTTGATAACAGATTATGAAAGCTTTTGCCTTACCTTTTAAGTAATCTAGCTAGAAAGCAAAGATTCTGTGTTTTATCAAAATAATTAACCTGTACTTCATGCTGTTTTGATCAGGTCTTTGATTACTTAAGCAAACAGCATCTTCTCAATATTAAAGTAGTTGAATTTTGCTCCAAACTATGTAATCTTCTGTATATACCTTTAAAAATCTTTTGTCATTTTGGGTAAGTAGATAATTATTGTTTCATAATTATCTGTGATCCTATTTAGTCAAATGTCCAAAACCTTTTGATGTTTTTGACTAAATTCCCAAAATCAAATTCTAACTAATGTATTTCTGACCTGGAAATAACTCTGGAATTTTCTACAGAACCCCTGGAACATCTCAAAAGATCTGCTCACTCTCTTTATAAAAAGATAAACAGTGAATTTAGCTTATTTGGTATGATAACTACATAAGAAGCACTGTCAAATAAGAAATAATGCTGAACCTTCCTTTTGGATATCCTTGTATGAATGGATATATGCTATCAATATAAGTATTCAAGAAATTCTACTGAATTCCTAAAAATCTGATACAAAATGTTTTCAGCCATCACTCCAGTTATCATCTTACAATGTGTGTCACAGAAATAGCCAAATTTCCTTATTAGTTGTGTTATAATTAACTCTCATCAGATCTTTAAACATGGGCATTTTCAAGTGTTTTATCTTTATCATATTTAAGTCTTTTAGTTTTTTTATCCTTTACAGACAGTTACTGTTTCACTCTGATGCTTTTGCACAAGTGCTTCTTCATCTTCAAGAAGATTCCTGGAAAGAACACTGACAAACCCAGGTTTCTGATAACTTTCAGATCATATCACTGAACTGGGTAAGAAAGGAAAGAACTCTAAGGAAAAACTAGATTCATAAAACTGCTAACAAAAGATCAAGATGAAGAATCACTGGGACTGAATGAACTGATGAGAATGATTATAATTTTTTATGAGCCTTCTTTGAAACACTGTTGGTTCTTTAATCTTCTGTTTTCCAAACTTAAGGAAACTTTTTCTCTTAAGCTACTTACAGCAATTTGGAAGAATGCCTTTGTGAACAAAGATGAAACAATCACTGTTACCTTCCATCTGATCCTTCCAGAATTTGGAAACTCTCACGGTGAGTATTCTTAAATTTTCACAGTAGCATAGTTATTAACATAATCTGTTCTTGTATCACGACACAACTGGAAACAATGGTTATACTATCAAAGGCTTTGAATGGGGCAGCCCGGGTGGCTCAGCGGTTTAGAACCGACTTCAGTCTAGGGTGTGATCCTGGGGTCCCAGGACTGAGTCCCACGTCAGGTTCCTTGCATGGAGCCTGCTTCTCCCTCTGCCTGTCTCTGCTTCTCTCTCTCTCTGTCTCATGAATAAATAAAATCTTAAAAAAAAAAAAGGCTTTGAACGGAATGTCATATTTGAGAGAGATATGCATATATTCAGATATGACCAAACAGCTTTAAAAAAGTAAGGCTGACTTTATGGAACCAATTAAGCCCCTTGGGAAAATAAGTTTTACCTTACTTATAGGGTTCCCAGCAGCCTTACCAGATGAGTGAGGAAAGTCACTTCCTGGCAGGCCTGGGAACATCAGAATATTTTAAGAACCTCAAAAAATGAGGAATTCACCCAAATCTATTGGTATTATAGGTGAAGTCTGACATCAAGTCCTTAGCTTGGCTTCCCAGCCTTGAGTAGCTTTTAAAAATTCAATCTGAGACTCCTTATGAAAAAATCCACCAGAGCTGACTTACTACATGATCAATCGCTATTCATGCTGCACTTTCGTAAATAAGCAGGCCAGGTTTAAAGAGACTGGGCTTTCTTAACAAACCCTTTAGCCTTATTTTCCTCATCTCTGATAGAAATGAGGGTGACTACAGAGAGTAAAAATTATGTTTCAGTAATACACCTTTGTGAATATCAGATTTTAGTGCTTTTAATTGTCCTTGAGGTTTTGTTTTTCACCTGTAAACTGAACCAGATCATGAACTCTTCTAGTATCTTCCAGTATTTGGCTACAACTCTCCAAACTGACACTTCCTATTTTTCTCCCACCCTTCTGACTTGGAATCACAGAGAAATTAAAATTGTCTTTTTCCCAAAGCCATGAGAGCTAGAATGGAATAACCTGATATAAAATTCAGAAAAATCATTACAATACTTCATATATAGACAATACTTGCACGTGTTGCTGTGTGGACAATAGTGAGTTTATCTCAACACTTGATGGCATCATCAGAAAATCCAAACTGCAAAGATGCTTTGAGCCTAACATCTAGAAATCCTGCCTCCAGGATTCAGATTTGGTTTATAATTTGCTCCAACCATTAGCCTTTATTTTTCCTTTGTTTCCATAAAAATGCCTTTTATTAAATACCTGATTTCTTATAAATACAAGCCTAATTTTGGGAATCCACTTGCATGACCATCTCCTGAAATGAGATACAACTTTTTAATTAACTGATCTATTGTCATGGCTGGACCTTTCCAGTTTGAGACAATGGCTACAGACTGGATTTCAGACTACTGCCTGCATAATTATTAAGTTTTGCAATTATAATTATATTTAGATGTGTATGTTGTGGGTTACAAAATGCCCTGCAACAGACTTTGGCATATCAGTTACCCAGGCACTTAAGGTCCTCACTATTGAGTCCAATGCCTCATAGTCTGTAAACACTGACAGTTGTTTGGGTTTATTTCCTTTTCATAATGCAAGTGACTGACTTAAACTTTGATTGCTGTGGCAGCCGCTCCAAAGATGGGCTATCATGAGGAGGGGGTGCCAGCTACAAAACTAGATTAAGAGTGCCAGACTACCTCAACATACTGAGGTTCCTCTGTTTTATAGATCTAGGTTAATTTTAGTCATTAACCATTTGGGGAATTTGTTTTTTCTCTTCCCATGCTTTAAATTCCTGCTCTTATGTTTTAAATTCACCAATAAAGAGTGAGCCCTCAAAACCCTAGCTCCTAACTCAACCCCAGGCTCAGGAGTGCTCTTTCTCTCTACCTGTGACCTCACAGCATGGCCCTAGGTATGCTGAGTAATTCCAGGTTCTGTAAGTAATAAACCTTTATATTTTCAAAGTCTTCATGGTTATTGTTGAAGGGTATCACTCAGAACCACAAGGGCAGATGTAGCCATGACACCGGTTACTGGTAAGATGAGACTGACACACAACAGAAGACATACAGCAACTAGAAAAGAACTATTACCCTTTTTCTTCCCTTCCTCCACCCTAAAAACTGAATAATAAGATCTCTTGCAGTAAAGAAGTCTCTACATTTATGTCAGATAAGCAAACTTGCAAGTGACTTGTAGTTTTTATGATTAATCAGGAAGTATTACATACCTAATGCAGGTAACATAACAGCTTTAAAAATCTCAACTTCATTGTGAAAAATTATTTAATACACCTTAACTTCTTAATACAGTTAAAGAGATAAGGCCAACATAGGACAAACAATATGTATATAATATCACGTTCTAAATGGTGAAGTACAGACTTCCACTATCATGGTATAGTGCACTAAGAATGTAGAGACTATGCAGATGAGGAAAGTACAAAACTTTCATGAAGTCACAGTTTGAGCCAGGACATAAAGCTGGGTAAGATGTGCTCAAGCAGGGAGAAGAGACACACCAGGCTAAGGGAGTCCAAAAAAAAAAACAAAAACAAAAACAAAAAAGGCACACACACACACACACACACACACACACACACACACAAAGGCACAGAAAGAACAACTGTACGTCTCCCTAGAAGATGCAGTTAAGGTAATTGCCATAACCAGAGTCCTATCCCTACACATAATGAAGGAAATAAGTTTGTATAAGTACACTTAAGGACATAATTATGGATCCTTAGAATCAAGTGAAGAATACAGGGACCATTGTGGGTATTTGGTCAGAGGGATATAACATGATAAATGTGGTCATTAAAATGAGAGTAGAAGCAATGTTAAAGGGAGACCATCTAAGTGGCAGTTTATTAAGTATTGGGTGATAAGGAGTTGGTCATAAGATGAAAGAGAAACAAAAAGGAAATCTGAAAGACATTACTCCTTTGAATAAAGATGAAAAGAGATGATCTCTAGGGATAGAACTTAATGATAAAAACAGCTTAAACGGGGAATACTCTCCCCTCACAATCTACCCCCATAGTCCTAGGGGCAGAGGTGGTAGGATAATTAATGAGGTTTTATATAACCTGAATCTCGGGTTATTTGGGATGCAACTTAGTACTTACTAAGAGCTTGGAAATTAGCACTGGAAAGTGCCATAGCTGAAGCACTGGAAATAGAGTCATGAACAGATCTGGATTTGGACACAAAGTAAGGTTCTTTGTTCAAGAGATTAAAGATACAGAGAACAAACACCTAGAACAGAGTTTACGATCACAGGTTAGGACTGAGAATCTGCTTACTGAATGATACACATAGCTAGAAAAGCCAAAGGAGGACCAGGGTGGTGCAATAACACAAGGCCAAGAGTTTTAAAACTAAGTATCATCAATATCCAAGACCACAAAGGGTATCTTTGAGGCAGTTTGTAGAACACTAGTAAATTTCTTCATGTGAGCTAAATTATATACTAGTTTTGGTTCAAAAGGCTTAAACATTACTTTATTAAGTCTTAATAAAAATACTATTATGAAGGTAACTGGTGAGAGATTAACTTCTGCCCTTTAATACCTGCCTATTCAGTAAAAAAGAGTAAATGCTCTCTTTTTAAAAGTTAAATGTATTGGGGAATCTGGCTGGCTCATTCAGAGAAGCATGTACTCTTGATCTCTGGGTCATGAGTTCCAGCCCCATTTGGTGTGTAGAGATTACCAAAATAAACTAACTAACTAACTAACTAAATAAATAAATAAATAAATAAGACTTAACTGTACAATTTTGTCCATAATTCTAATAGTCTTTCACTGAAAAAGTACTGCTGTTATCATATAATTACTGGGCATATAAATTTTAATAAACAAACTAGAATATAAAGTGCTTGCAGTTTTAATGATTATTTCTAAAACTCTGGTAAAAGAGGAGAGAAAAAAACATTACACAGAGGTGATACATTCAAGTGAGGGCTCTTAAGTTTGATAAATATGGTTTGGAATCCTGGTTCTGTCACTACTGGGTTTGTGATCTTAGGGGAATTACTAAATCTCTCAGAACTTCAGTTTTCCCACCTATAAAATAGGGAAACTCAAGGACTGTGAGGATTAAATGAAATAATGCAAATACAGAATATAACAATAATTGCAATAATTAGTTAACTAATAATTCTTAAAGCACCTGTTTAACCAGGTACCGTTTTAAGCACTTTACACATATTTTTACACATAATCCTCCCAACACTGAGAAAAAGGGATTCATATCATCCCCAGGTCACAGAAGAGAAAAATGTAGCACCAAGAGGTTAAGGAACATGTGGAAATACTCAATATCCAGAATGTTCAAAAAGTAAGTATTGTTCTCATCACTCAGAACAGTGTTAAAATTATTTAACATGATGGAAGATGACAGAAAACTTATTCACCATTATAAGATAATAAACTATAACCTTTATCTATAACAAGTGAACCAAGAAATAAAAGCAAATGGTATTTTTTAAAGTAATTCTAATGAAACATTAAAAAGTACAAAATGTGGGACACCTGGGTGGCTCAGTGGTTGAGCGCCTGCCTTCGGCCCAGGGCATGATCCTGGAGGCCTGGGATCGAGTCCCACATGGAGCCTGCTTCTCTCTCTCTGTCTCTGCCTTTCTCTCTCTCTGTGACTCTCACGAATAAATAAATATTTAGAAAAATAAAAAAATTTTAAAAATAAAAAGTACAAAATGTTACCTTCAAAAGCTAATAAATGATCTGTAAGATCAAAACATCACACAAATTTATATACACCTAAAAAGCCAAAGAGCACGTTTCGTATGTAAAGTTTCTGAGTACCTGCATTTCCATAAAATAATTTGTAAAACAAGACTGATCACAGAGGCTCCTCTTTTTTTTTTTTAAGATTTTATTTATTGATTCATAAGAGACACAGAGAGAGACACAGAGACACAGGCATAGGGAGAAGCAGGCTCCCTGTGGGGAGCCCGATGTGGGACTCGATCCTGGGACTCAGGGACACACCCTGAGCCACAGGCAGATGCTCAACCACTGAGCCACCCAGGTGACCCAACAGAGGCTCCTCTTAAAAGCATTTGTACAGCAATACAAAATGTCTCTCCCTTTAACTACAGGCCACCTAAAAGCCACCAATAGAACAAAAAGTCATTCCCTTACCACAGGTAATTTTGTTCTATTTTTTGGGTTTTGTGAACCACTTCCAAGTTACAGAAAATTCCTAAATATAATAGAGTACAAAGCATTTTTTCCCTGATATGAGTTAGCTGCCAACATGATATCCAATCACCCTTAAATACTTCAGTATGTATTTCTTACAATCAAGACAATTCTCCTACATAACCATCAAAACATAACCATCAAAATCAACAAATTAACCCTGATACATTACTATAACTAATTCTTAGATTCCATTTTAAGTTTTATCTGTTCCCTAATAATGCCCTTCACAGTGTAAATGACTCCTGAATTGGATTCAGTTGTCCTGTCTCTTTCACCCTGGTACAGTTCTTCAGTGTCTTAATTTTCATGACCTTGATTGATACTTTTAAAAACTGCAGGTCAGTTATTTTGGAGAATGTCCCTCCACTGTAGTCAGTCTGATGTTCTTCTCATAATTAAATTCAGGGTGTATATCTTTGGCAGGAATATCAAGGAAGTGATGCCACATTCTCCTCAGTGCATCCTATCAGCTGGCATATTCATATGCCTATTTTGATGACTGCCAAGTTTTTCACTTAAGTTTTTAATCTTTGTAATTCTTAAGCATCCTATTAGTAGATACCCTGAGATTGTAAAAACACCCCACCCCTCATCAAACTTCCCATTTATTAATTTTTTTCAATATAGACTTACAGGTTCTAATTTATTTATAATACTTTGCCATCATTATTTATTTGGATATACAAATTATTCAGCTTTGGCCAGTAGTGTCCATTCAAGCTGGTTCTGTGTCATTCTGACATAATCCTATCACTCTTTGAACAACTTTCTTGCATAAAAAGAGGTTCCAAGCTCATTTTGTACTTCCCTGACCTACCCCTGAAATTAATCATTTGTCCAAAGAGCCCTGGTTAATTCAGAACGGTGTTTCTGGACCAAGAACTGGGTGCCAGGTTTGGTTTACCTATTGATCTACATTAAAAATTTTAAGTTCACACCGATATCTTCAATTCTAATATAACAGCACACGGTGCACTCTATTCTCCTCCATTTTGAAACTCCTTTCTCCAATACTAAGAAACCAAGCTCCCATAATAAATACACTTACTTATCTGATAAACTGCCCCACCCTGTATATAACCCAATTTCCTGTCACTGACATGGACACTTTACTGCATGGATGCCCTCTACCCTACTCAGGCTCTGTCAGTCTACTCTGAGCACCTGTCACCATCCTCTACACTGGACATCAGCATGTGCTGCTCCAACTCACATCTCTATGCTGGGCCCCTCTTCGACACAATCTCCTTACCACACACAAGCTCCAAAACCCCACGCTAGGCTGGCTACCACTATGCATGTGAACCCCTTCCTTACCCTGGCCAGGCAACAAAACCTCCTCTGTGGTGAAAGAGGTGGACAGCTTAATGCAGATGCTTTTGACTAAATTGTCCAGGAAAGGAAGAGGAAAACAGAAGTGAAAAGCAGAGATAATATTAAAAATAACAAACTATCTCTTTCAAAAACTAAAAGCTTGGGATGCCTGGGTGGCTCAGCGGTTAAGCATCTGCCTTTGGCTCAGGGTGGGGATCAAGTCCCACATCGGGCTCCCTGCATGGAGCCTCCTTCTTCTTCTGCCTATGTCTGCCTCTCTCTGTGTGTCTCTCATGAATAACTAAATAAAATCTTAAAAAATAAATAAAAAATAAATAAAAAAACTAGAAGCTTTTTTCACCTATAATCTCATTTGCCCTAGATTAGAGTTACATAGTTTGAATTTAAAAAACAGACTTTTAAAATCTTGTTCTCTCACTTAGTAGTTGAAGGACTTAAACAAGGTACTTAATTTCTTCAGTTAAAGAGTACCTATCTTTGCATGATTGTTATGAAAATAATCTATGTTGGGCACTTGGGTGGCTCAGTTGGTTGGGCATGTTCCTTAGCTCAGGTAATGATCCCAGGGTCTTGGGATCGAGCCCCCGCATTGGGGTCCCAGCACAGCGGGCAGCCTATTTTTCCCTCTCCTCCCGGCTTATGCTCTCTGTCGCTGTCTCTGTCTCTCAAATAAATAATTAAAATCTTTAAAAAAAAAATCCATGTAAAGCAAATATATATCTGGCCTAGAGTTAGCATTTAATAAATATAAGTTATTATTACTACCTTCTCTTTTACATTATCGTTTTTAACACATGTCACAGGATAGCTATATACACATGTATAATTTTATAAAAAGTAGTTCTTAATTTTCTTTAATTTCTGAAAGGTTCAGTGTCCCTAAAGACATTTAAAAACACCTACAGTATCTATGACTACTAACCAAACCAGAGCCTCCAGTCTATCCTACAATTTTGACAAATTATTTCCTGAAGTTTTGCCAAGCTCATATCATTCTCCTGAAGCAAAGGGCTGCTGAGAGTCTAGAAAACAAAGGTTTGCAATGTGGTAATCAAGGTTTAACAAAGTGTGATCCCAACCTATCTTTCCAGAATTACATCTCATTCCTCACCTACACAAAATTTGTTTCAGCCACTGTAATTTTATACACTTTTCCATTTACAAGCCCTGACCCATATCTTGGCTAGAATGTTCATCTTCCTCATTTACTCCCAGCAAGATTCTGCAATATTTTTCAAAGTCCAGCAGAAAATACACCTCCTCTTCAAAATTTTCCTTTACTACAACAGGCAAAAGCAAGGTCTTCCTCCCTTAAACTTCTAAACAACTAGATAATAATATAATTACTGTTTCATAGGTACATTTATTATCTCCCCTGCTAGAGTGAATTAAGATCTTTCTGGAAAAAAGACATATGCTTTCTATCTCCAAATAACTACCATTTATTGAACATACATACCAATTACATTTATTCTTCACAATAGTTTTGTGAAATTGGTATCATTATCTCTATTTTATAGATGAAGAAACCAAGACTCAAGGATGTTGGAAACGTGCCCCAAATTACACAGCTGGCAAAAACAACCTTTTCCCTAGCATGTTTCATGAAACATGAGATATGAGGAATGAACTTTGCTACTAGGGAACAGGCTCTCAGGTCAAATAAATTTGGAGGATTAAAAAAGTTTAATCACTATTTTAGGCAAAGGGCTTCTCAAAGCCTTTTAACAAGCTGTTGATATGCTTTATAAATCTCCAACAGAAATATTATTATATTTTCCAAATGCATTTGGGGATAAAATCCTTTTCTCAAGGATCATTAATCTTATAGGACAAATATTCCATGAAACCCATTTCAGGAAATGTGGCAATGTATTCTGTTGTCTTTGCACACAGTGGGCACTCAATACACACCTCCTTAAAGATAAAAAAAAAAATGCTCCTCATATTAAAGTAAGATACTAATGTAATTCCACATACTAATATACAGAATAAGGCAATTTCACTCTTCTTATAGCAGGAGGTCCAAGTATAACAATTAACATCATTAAACAGCATTCAAATTTAAAAATTTTTCATTAGACAGACTAAAAACAAGATTAAGAGAAATCTCTACCTGTGCTTTTATGATATGCATGAATCTTGACATCAACTCAGGACATTCAAGGAGGAAATGAAAGTGATCAAATATAATTTTGGGATTTCTAAAAGAAAAATATAATTTGTTTGAATGGACAGGAAGAATGAGCTGTTATTAAGTCAAATGCAAATTCAGATATACAGATACTGAAGCAGGAGAAAAATATTAATCCACACTTGTAATACTTTTACTTGTCATGGTGCATTTTTTGAATAGTAATAGAAATAACATTATTTCTGTTGAGATACAAACTATGTAAAGAAATAAAAGTCTACGAGGGCAATGCATAAATCTAAGAAAACCTTACCTATTAACAAAGCATTTTAAAACTTCATCATGTTTGCAGACAAATTCAATGAAACGGGGTGAGGTCATTCTGTGGGTGATAAAAAAAACAATCAGAACACAGAGAAATTGATGATACAGCAAATTTCATAATGATGTACAGAAATGGACTGGCTTCTATACAGAAAAAAAAAGATATGGGTTTGGACTGTCTTTATAAAAATTTGAGAAACTGAGGCATACCCAGTCAATTTATAAAACAGTAACTGTTTAAAAATCTTGAAATTTTAAACATCTTTGCTCTATACACTTTGAATACATAATTAAGCATCCTATACAAAGTAAGGATCTTTAATTAATGACTTATATAATGCTTAAAACTCAAATATTTTTAGATTAGTACAGTAAGTATCATAAAACATCAGAACAGAACCTAAAATCAACAAATTATTATCTGTTGTTACTGGTCACAAAAAAATCATAGCTTTTCTTCATCTATCAGAAAAGGAAATAATAAGCAGAAATCTTACCCTGGAGGCATCTGACAAGAACAGCACATGTAAAAAGCTTGAATGACAGCACTTAGCCGGTTAGCTGTCATAGAAATAACATCCTGACAGTCTGCACTGGCTTCCTGTTTCCCTCCAAGAGCATCTGGTTTAGATTCTCCTGTGCCACTGGATAGATTTTCATAGCTCCCAGGTCCTGGAGGTTCAAATGGAGGAATGGAAGTACCATCTTGATCTTGGCCTTTTTGTTTCAGTAAAATAGAAGTGATATCCGTTGAGTCCTTTTTGTTTTTCATCAATTCTGTAGCTATTAAAACTAGCCATTCATCTAATGAGTGCCAAAGCAATTCAAGAGGCTAGGAGAAAAACAGAAGCGTTTTTTAAATATCATTCTTAAACTCCAGGAGAAAAAAACCTCACACAAAAAAATAATATAAAAGAGAAAATTTATTCTAGATATTTCTATTTTCCCAAGTTAATGTGATAACAATGCCTAGAGGAAGTAACAAAAACATAAATGCCACATAAATAACAATTTCTTTGCTTATAGCAAAAATTTATTCCTTGGGATAAAAAGGTAAAACTAAAACCTTAACAAAAAAATGTATAAGCAATCTATCCTCTTTTAAAATTTTTCAAAAACTTAGCTTTAAAAACATATACTACTTCTATATATACAATCCCCCAACCTTTACTATATTCATGTGTCAACAATTTTCAATTATAAATCTTTTCTCAATTAGAAAAATTAGAATTTCTAAAAAAGCTTAATAAACAGCTTAGTTTTGGGGTGCCTGCCTGGCTCAGTCAGTGCAGCATGCGACTTGATCTCATGGCTGTGAGTTCGGAGCCTCACACTGAGTGTAGAGATTACTAAAAGAAATAATTTTTTTTTAAAAAGTTTACTGTGCTCTTTTTTAACAAGTAATTCACAGAATTTTGAAAATTTTATGGTAAAGTTAAAAGTATGATGTAATATTTATATATACACACACATACATGTTTTCATGCACATATACATAAAATCCATCTCTAATAACTAGTAATTATCAAATACTGACCAGCAAATTCTTAATTCCAAGTAAAGATTAACAGCTTAAAAAAAGAAAAAGAGGGAGAGAGTAAAGTGTTTCTTATTTCTACGCTATTTAAAATATTCCTTTTAAGAATAATGAAATATCTTTTGTAAATTAACAACAAATGAAATTCCTTTTTATATATTATGTGATCACAAAAGCTACAATAGGACCAAGTACTAAAGAAAATGAAATATATACATCATCCCTAATAATTAGTAATTTTTAAAAATTTTATTCAGTTATTCATGAGAGACACAGAGAGAGGCAGAGAGAGAAGCAAGCTCCCTGCGGGGAGTCCAACGTGGGACTCAATCCCAGGACCCCAGGATCACGACCTGAGCCAAAGGCAGACACTCAACCACTGAGCCACTCAGGCGTCCCCCATTAATTTTTAACAAGGAGAAATACTATCAAACAACAAGCTAGCAGTGATCTAGTATTCACCACCATAACTAGTTAGTAATACTGTACGGTTTACTTGAAAGTTGCTATGAGAGTTAAGCTTTAATGTCCTCATCATAACAACAGGAAAATGGTAATAATATGAGAGAAGGATGTGTTAACTGACCTTATACACATGTACCAAATTATCACACTTGTACACCTTAAACTTACACAGTGTTATAGGTCAGTTATATCTCAATAGAACTTGGGGGAAAAAAAGACCTGTTAGAACATTTTTAACCCCACATAAAAACTTAACAATTATGGGGGCATGGCAAGGATAGCAGTTAAATGCTCCTTTATTCCTACACTACTTTAAACATTCCTATTGAGAATGATGAATTGTCTTCCTGCAAATACAAAAGTTACTCTTCCTTTTTGTTTCTTATAGGATCACAGAATGCTACACATTAGACCATGTGCTTCAGAAAGACCCATGCCTACAATATTTCAACCAAAAGAAATAATGTTACTTTTTAAGATTAAAATATTAAAATCTTACTTTATGGAAATAGATTCTACAACTATATTTGGAAGTTTAGGGAATATTTAAACAACCTGTTCTTCCAGGAAATTCTTTACAGTTATTTTCTCTTTTTTTAACATTTAAATTCAATTAGCCAACATGTAGTAGTACATCATCAGTTTCTGATGTAGTGCTCCAGAATTCATCAGTTGCGTTTAACACTAAGTGCTCATCACATCACATACTCTCCTTAATGCCCATCACCCATTTACCTCATCCCCCTACAATTATTTTCTAACAAATTCATCTGCTATATGTTCAGCTTTTCTTATTTCCAGAACATTCTCTTTTTGAGAATATTTGACTTACTGCATTTGCAAATGATTAAATCAGCCCAAGTCCTCACTGTAATAAACCAAAAGAGGAAAACAAAACAAAATAAAGCAAAAAGCCCCCACTATCACCAACAAAAACCTATTTGCTTCATTTAACAAATATTTAGTTAGTACACACTAGGCAACAGTTAAGCAAAGTAAGAAACTAATTATACTTTGAGGCTGAAATAAGCACCCCTGTCCCCCACAAAGAAGGCTTTTCCATGGTCAGGCACAGCAGTTGGGAGATCCAGGATCCCTGAACTGCTGAAAGGAAGTGCAAGAAGTACCAGCTGCCATAAACACTGATGTGCCACCTGCACCGAAAATGTCTTTATTCTCCTCATGAGCAAAACATTAAAACTGCTGTAAAAGATGAAAAAGAACTTTTTATGCTAGCAAAACTTTTAGTTTTACATCACCAAATGAACTTCCGAAATAGAAAGAACATGTGGGAATGTAAAACTTCTTGAAACAAAAGGCAAAAGGAATAATTGGCCTCTAAATGAGATGGGCTAAAACCTAGAAAATGAACACACTGGATGGAGATGAAGCCTAAGGCAAGAAATGATACCTAACTGCTCACAGAGAGGAGAGCTCTAAGACTGAATCAACAACAATCCTACTTTTAAACACTGACAATGCATAAAAATTAAAGGTCAATTCTGAATAATCCAGAAACAATTTTTTAAAAGCCAGATCTGTGTAAAAATAATAGTTCTAGAAAGAGTTTTTGGTAAAGGAACATAGCAAAAATTAAAAGAGATTGAGGGAAAAAAGAAGTGGTAAGTCATCTTAGACCTTTCTTTACTTTTCTCTTTTCCCTATCCTTTTCCCTATCTTTTCATTCTTCATTCACACATGCATTAAAACTAATTTCCAACCTCAAGGCATCTTTACCTAGAGAGTTGTCCCTTTGAAGATTTTTTTCAGTTCATGCCTCAATAACAAAAAGAAAACTGTGAAAATGACTTTAATTTCTAACTGTGGTGTAGCAGTCTCAGATAAAAAGGATTAAAGTAAATTTTTAAAATAAAAAAATGAACTATTGCAAAGCTTATCTATGATGCTTTCTATATCTATAAATAATAATGATAAAAACATTAGATAAGATACAAATATATCAACTATTACTGAAAAATGAGTCAATGACTATGGAAAATGGGTCAATGACTACAGAAGCCATTAGCAGGCTTCTTGGCATTGTGAAATACTACTTCATTTCATATTACTGAATAGTCTTTACTACAGAAATATATTTTACACATAGCAACAATGCTGTGACTATCATACATGATTTTCAAAACATTTTAGGTCCTATTTCAAAGCTGTAATATATAAAAATCTCAACTTGTTGGATAATGTTAAAATTATTAATATCCAAAAAAATTATTAATATCCATATACCAAAGTGAGACACAAATTTTATAGGAAAGCATTAGTAACTTAAGTTCTCTAATAGTGTCTTGAAATTTTCTCTTAGTCTGACTATTCTCAATTTGATAATATCAAATGTTATAACCCCAAAGATAAGATTTTAATGTAAAAAGTTTCTCAATTTTTTCTGGCTTCCAAATATCCCCAATTATAATTTTATGAAAGTGTTAACAGTCACAGCTTACTATTGTCTCTCTCTCAGACACACACACACACACACACACACACACACACACACACACATACACACCATATCAAGATTCAGGAAGCCTAAATTGTCTTCCCCATGCTCCCACTGCTTCAATAACCATAACTACCTTCTCCCTCAGATGCCCCAAAGTTCCCAAGCACTAGATATATATCTCTTAACACCGAAAAAAATGGCTAAGTGTTAAGATTAACTTAAAGGATTTCTTAGATAAATCAGAAAACTAATAACAGGATGTTAAACAATTTCACCTACTAAAACCACATGGCCTATAAATCCACTCATACTTAATGGAAAACCCATTAGTTAATCCTAACAATAAAGTGACATGTTAGAGTACCTAGTTAATGAAATGGAAAGTAGGGATCAACTGCTACCTTAGACAAAATGTGGTAAAAATTAAGATGGTATTTCCAATCTAGCATTGCAGGAACTCAGGAAATGGTTATGATCTTTACAACTGTGAATCACCCCACAGTGAACCGAAGACTTTATATACACAGATGACAACACAGTTTCTATATTTTATCCTTATAAGTTGGAGGGCAGATCATTTTGTCATCCTCCAGTCTACATTTAATTCACACAATTATATGAAAGAGCCTATATGTTTTAACAGTAACATCTAATGTTTTTAAAAATTAGGTGAGTTTTGTAATAAAAATATTTTACTAATGTGCAAGGTCAAAATTTAAGAGAAAATGAGTGGTCAGAGGCATAAGTAGTTGTCAATGATGGAAAAAAAATTACCTTAAAAAAAGAAAAAAGAAACTAACAAAAGGAACTTTTTATATTATATGTGTCACTGATATATGACAATCAAAAACAGAGTTTAGATTTCATAAAAGAAAAGCACAAAGAAAACCAGTGATAGCCTTTTCTACTCTATTATACCTGTAATGATGGGCTAGATAGAAAACTAACATTTTAAGTCAAGCATTAAATTCCCACACAGAGGCTACTAATTAGCACACAACTTATTTTCTGATGTCATTAGCAAACACATGGCAGACTTAAATTTTAACGACAGCACCAAAGACATCAGACAAGAGTGAATATAACCTACATGCAATTTGGGTAACAGTGATTGTATTTATACCTGATTTTATTTTGTATTCATTATTATAGATAAGTAGAGAGGATAAGCAGAAAATGAAATCAAGCCTCGATTCAGTAACCAACAGCCTGGGCCACACAAGAATACATTAAGAATAACTGCATGGAATGTGAATGTTTAAGCAGTAAAATTCACTTAACACTGACAAAACAGTGCAACAATATTTAGATTCAAAATTTGCAAAGATAGTAAGTTATCACTACAAACACTATTTTAAAAAATAGACAAAAGACGTGCTGAAGAAGTGGTATGTAAAAAGCCAAAATTTTAACTATAAGAAGATGTATAACTGACTTCTTCCAGGAGGTGGCACAATAAGGGAAAAAAAAGGAAGGAAAAATAAGAAACATTCTCTCTCTCTCTCACACACACACACAGCTGCAAACTCTTTCTTATACTAATTCTTTAAAAAAAAATAGTGAAGCAAACAGATGCAAGACAAACCTTTCTGAAAGCCTATCATATCCATTTTAGGTTATTAAAGAATCTACTAGTGTCAAAATACTTCCTACTTCCAAAACACCTTTCTGTAAGTGCCCAAAAAATTTCTGTGTAAGAAAAGAATCATTTAGCATAGTTCATTAGTTTTACTTTAAATTTTACAGACAGTAAAGCTATCAATCTGAGGAAATAGCACATAAAAATGTTTATATCACTTTTTGGATAGATAACCTGTATTTATACTCAAAAGACTAAAGAAATAGAAGCCTTTGTGAACCCAAAAGCAAATTTTATGCTATGAAAATCCCTTAAATTGCCTTTTAAAAATTACACAAAAACAGTTATAAAATTACACATTCGTCCAACATCTGAGTTGTCTAAAAATAAAATGCCACAAAAAAAGCCTTAACAATAGCAATTATAGCCATGTTCATTTTGCTTAGTTCGTAAAATTTTAATTTGATTTGGGTGGCAACATTGTCTTGGGTCTTACAGGAAGCAGCTGATGCAATACAAAATATTTAAAGAATATATGGGGCGCCTGGGTGGTGGCTCAGTTGGTTAAGCATCTGCCTTCAGCTTAGATCCAGCCCTGTGTCTGGCTCCCTGTTCAGTGGGAAGCCTGCTTCTCCCTCGCCCTTTTCCCCTCACATCCTTCTCCCCCCTTCCATCCTGCTCCTGCTCTCTAATAAATAAAATCTTAAAAAAAATAAAAAATTAAAGAAAATATCTCAATGATTTTTCCTTGAAGTGATCTCAAGAATTGGTAGTAAATCCAGGAAATGAACGTAACCTTACTTCAAAAACACATACACATACATAACACACACATGATAATAACCTCTAAATAGAAAAATTATGTTCAGAGGGGAGGTGGATGGGTTAAATAGGTGATGAGGATTAAGAAGTGCATTTGTCATAATGAGCACAGGGAGACGTATCGAATTGCTGAATCACTATTATTGTATACCTGAAACTAACTTTAACACTGTATGTTAACCAACTAGAATTAAAATTAAAACTTTAAAAAAATAGACACAAGAGAAAAAAAGAAAACTAGATGTTTTCTTTCCTGCTGAATTAGAAATTAAAAAAAAAAACACAAGATGGCTGCATATTGTCACATTTACCTGTAATCCAATAAAAGTAGACTTAAAAATTAAATATCTTTAATCTTAAAATACAACACTAATGGAATTACAATGTTAGTTATAAGAAAAATACAGAAGAAAGCTCACCACTTAGGATTTCTAATGATTAGACAGAAATGAAAGGAGAAAAGTGTACCTAACTTAAAATGTGATATGAGTAGGAAGCAAACTTAGTTTATGAGGTTTCTGACTAATGAAAGCATGCTTTGTCAAATTCATCTCTTTTTCATCTATCTTCCTAACAACGTCATATATTTTTCTGACCTTGAACACTTGGCTTCTTGGAGTTTTATTCCCGTTGTAGCCCAAATCAATTCCATTACTGGGAGAGGATGGACCAATTCGAAAGACATGACAAAATATCCTCACAATCCTTAAGAGGCTCTTCATCTGAGCATCATAATTACTAGACAGACTGAAAATAAAAATTAAAATATGAACAGGTTAGGTGAAATAAAACAAATTACATCTTAATTTAAAACATTCAAATTACATTGACCATGCAGGTTTCCTAATATAAGTAGCAAATTCCTACCATGACAGGGTTGGAATGTTTTAATAGGAAGTTGCTATACATTATTTGGATTGCATATGAATGAATTATTAATGTTTAAGCAATCAGAATAAAACTGATAATCAAAGCATAAAACTATGAAGAAAAGCACCACTGTAAAATGGTTTCTTGAGGCACCAACTTAACGCAAATTCGAACTTTCACTTCTCAAAGTATATAATGTAAATTACACTGAGTCTTTAGAACTCTGAGAATATTTCACAGAGAAACAATGATAGAAATCTTGATTATGTTAAGTCAACCCACAACTCAATTGTAGAAGCTAAACTTTCTACTCTCCTATCCATAACCTCATTTTCCCTCCACTCCCCAGAATAGTAACCAATTGTTCATGTACAGTAGAACATTTACAAATTGAATAATCTTAAAGTTACTATCAGCAAGGGTGGTTCTCTAAATAATGGGTAGTCTTATGACTCTATATAAATATAGGATATATCCCACCATGGAAAAAAGAAAAGAAAAACTCAAATCCAACTAACACAATAATACTGAATATAATACAAACCTTCTTTGACAAATCAAAAAGACCTTTAGAATTCTTTACTGCCTGGGGATTGTTAATCATTACAAATATCAACCAACTACCCTTCCACAGAGAAACTGTAGGAGTTAGGCTAAATCTGTACTGAATCCAATGCCAAATCCTTAAAAAAAAAAAAAAAACCTCTTGTTGTTCAAGTGGTGGTTTCATTTTGAAATCTCTAACATCACTTATCTTGTATTACAATAGTTGCTCAATAGAGTAAAGAGTTGCATAAACTTCTGGGCATAATGGTATGTCCATCAATTGGTAGATAGATGGTATGTCAACTCAATAATATTTAATAATGTTATACGGTGACATATAGTGACTCTACTTATGATAAGCACCGAGTAGCATACAGAATTGTTGAATCACTATGTATGTTGTACACAAACTAATGTAACATTGTATGTCAATAATGATAACGTTTTAAAAAAGAGGGGGAATTAGTAATGTGGAAATGACAAATGCCTACTTCTAAGAATTTCAGTGTGGTAATGCCAAATAGAGGGTATTTTCTAACCTGGTGACATGTGAACCCAAAGTTTTCTGACACTTTCACTTCAATATTCCTGTTGTTTCTCATTCTAGGAATTATTAAATGGTTAAAAGTAGTCAATAAAAATTAGCTATCAGTTCCAATTGTTAGTGAAACGTAACAGTTACTGCTATCCACACTATTAAACTGTGAAAGCTACTTAGCAAAACTTTTTGTTTTAGTAACTTTGAATTAAATGTGTATAGAATCACTACTTTAGCTTGTACTGATTTTTGCATATTTGTCTTTATGAAGTGTTTCTAATTTTATAGCCAAAGATTGTTAAGACTGATAAAATAGAAATGTAGTTTAGCTGAAACTATTTCTTTCTTTGTGCTGTCACTCAGAAAAGTTTAACTATAATGATTCTCAAATTCTTCCATGAGAAAGAGGTAAATCCTCTGCAACATTACCATAGATATAAAAATTTAAGTACCTGATCTAGGAAACACTTCATGAGACATCTTAAGAAGTATTTTCTTACAGTGGAATCTGAATATCACTGTCAATTATTAATATAGTCTAAAACTTTGTATTACTATATCCAGTTTAAACTTCTTCAAGCTAATTCAATGGATCTAAAAAATGTTATTTTTCACTTTACAACCTGTGAAATACCTCTTTAGTATTATACCAAAAGATCATAAAATCCAAGCTTCATCATATCCTCCATTTAATCATAAAATGATAATTTCTTCCCAAGCCATGAGGTGTCTCAATATAAAAGTTTTAACATTAATTTCCTATTTCAAAGTCCTATCAATGTACTTACCTTTCATTTACATAAGAGTATACTTTGATTCAGTGCCTTACTAAGCAAACAGTTGTGATTTCTGTTCATTTACACATTGATAACTATCTTTATCTTTAACCATATGTATACAGAAAGCAAGATAACGTACTTATTTAGAAGAACACAACATTATCCGCAAAAGGGCCTTTAATAAATATTTGTCCTTAGTAAATATTCCTAGAATCAGTCAAACAAAAGGCTATCCATTTTTTTAAGAGTAAGCTAAATAATATCTCAATTGTCACTAGGAACAATTTGCAAAAGTACCATGAAACATAAACTGGTAGGGAGGAATAATTTGTATTTGAGATCCTCTTAAGACTCTACCTTGGCAGTTGGGAGATAATAGCAAATATATATACTGGTCTCTGCCCCTGGTTCCTGGCATAGAGTTCCTAAAATCCTCATAATCTCCTAAGTGATAAGAGCACTAGGAGCATCTTTTGTTCCAATATTTGATCTTTGATCCCACTTCCTAATATACAGCTCCTAAACCTCTTATAATTTCTGGGTGATAGCAGTGTTTCTTGTTCTCCTGAAGTGACTCTTGGTGGGCTCCTGGACGGAGGCTGGCCACAAGAAAGATGAAGCCATGATCAGAAGCTTGGAATTTCCAGACCCACCTCACATTTTCCAGAAACGGAAGAAGGCCCGGAAATGCAGTTAATGATCAACATGCCTACATGATAAAGCCTCCACAAAAAGCCTAAAAATATGGGATTCAAGAAGCTTCCAGGTTGCTGAACATATCCACATATTAGGAGGGAGACAACACCCTCAACTCCATGGAGACAGAAGCTTCTGTGCTCAAGATCCTCCAGCACCTTCCCCTATATATCTCTTTACCTCGCTGATCATCTACATTCTTTATCATATCTTTAATAGAGTGGTAAATCGAAACAAGAATACTTTGAGTCTCAATTTGAATACTTTTAGCTATTCTAAAAAATAATCAAATCTAAGGGGAAGAAGATCATGAGAATCTCTGATACGAAGTGAAGTCAGACAGAGGCTGTAGGTAATCTGGGGACCTACTACTTGCAATTGGCATCTGAAAGTGGGATCAGTCTCATAGGAATAAGCCCTTAACCTCTAAGATCTGATGTATCTCTAGATGGACAGTTGTCAAAGTTGAGTTAAACTGTACACAGCTGCTGTCTAAAGAATTTCTGGGTCTGAGGAATAAAAAACCCACATATCTTGGTAAGTGTGGTAGTAGTGTGAGAGTAAAGGAGAAACACAGGATTTCCCAAAACAGAAAACAATACAGTAAATTCTAATAAAATACTAATAACCAATACTCACTACCAATCTCAAGAAAAAGATACACAGAACCCCAAAATGGCCATAATTAACAGATTTCACAGAACATATGAAAAATAGCATTGTAAGTCGTGAGGCAATGCAGGTTAGCAAAAAGTTTTAAAACTTCTATGGTTGTGCGATGGGACACCTGGGTGGTTCAGTCAGTTAAGCATCTGCCTTTGGCTCAGGTCATGATCCCAGTGTCCTGGGGTCAAGCCACATGTCGGCTCCCTGCTCCATGGGGAGCCTGCTTCTCCCTCTCCCTCTGCCTGCCACTTCCCCTGCTTGTTATGTGCGCTAATAAATAAAATAAAAATCTTTAAAAAAAAAACTTGTTATGTTTATAGCTCCCTTTCTCCTACCCTACTTCTGTTCCACTAAACTCCTTTATTACTTGTTCCAAATTGGAATCCAGAATCTGCCCTTTACTAATGATAATAGAAATCCTGGTTCTTCTAATGTATAGCTTGGTAAATCGTTAAACTTCAGTTTTCTTCTATGTAAAATGGAAATAACTTTCTAAATAACAAAATTACTGTGAGGTTTAAATGAAATAATGTATTTGAATGTTCCTTAGTTGAGTGCGTGGTTAATAACTATTAAAGGTAAACTTAACATAAATACATAAAAAGAGACTTTCTCATTACTGTGGAAAAGCAAAATATAGGACAAAGACTTAAACAAAAAAATAGGTTAAGTTTCTAATGTAAGAAATGTAGAGTATTTATAATAACCAAAATCATTATCTCTGACATTTTCCATTTATATAATCATAATCATCAACTTTACTATGTGCCACACACTATGCTTGGCACTTTCTAGTACCTTATCATTGTATTTTACAATAGTTCATTAAGAAGATATTTAATACCATTTTCCAACATGGAAATAAAATCCTGAATAGGTTGTAAATTAAATATAGGAGGGATCTTGTCTGTTTTATTCACAATCAGCTACCAGGTGGCCTGGTGGATAGTAGGCACTCAGAAACATATATTAGATACATGGGTAGATGATAAAGGGAAACTCAAAACAGTTACTTGCTGAAATCGCATAGTAAATAGTGATATCTGGAGTTAAAACCTGAGTCTGGCTGACTCCCAAGCCATGCCTTTATTTAGTATGTCTGAATTGAAAGTACTCATCAAATAAATGGATTAACAGAAATGACTAATTAAAACAAGAGCATTACATAAAGCTGAAATTCAGTGAATCCCATAAACAGAATCTAAAGTGGTCTCAAAGGTAGAAACTGAATAAAAAAAAAAAAAAATTAGCAGATGGTATAGTGAGTAGAAATGCTGAAGAAAGACTTAATGGAAAAACACAAGAGGGTGATGTTGGTACCATGAAGGATAAGGGGCCTAGCAAAGACCCTTCTAAGTAAATGGTATAGAGCGTGATCCAATCTGAATGAAGTATATGAAAAGCCCAAGGAAGAGAGAAAAAAAAGGGCTAACTTAATGGATTTGAAAATGTAGCTGATTTATAGAAACAGCAGAGTGTCGGGAGGAAGAAACTCCAGTTGCAAACACAGAGACAGAGAAGACCATGACCTATTCTAAGACTGTCAAAGTATTAAAAAACATGAAAAGGAAACTGCAAAGGAGAAAGCATCCAAATTAGAAGTGGGCCAAATTTATCAGCTAAGAAAAAAACACATGAACCATTTCTAAATGGCTGTTTATTCCCTTTTTTATTAAGATTTATTTATTTGAGAGAGAGCATGTACATGTGCGGGAACAGGGAGCAGGGTGAGGAGCAGAGGAAGAGAGAGAAAGAGAATCCCATGCCGACTCCACACTGAGTGCGGAGCTGGACACAGTGCTCAATCTCACAACCCTGAAATCATGACCTGCATCAAAATCAAAAGTCAAAACACTTACCAACTGAGCCACCCAGGTACCTCTAAATGGCTGCTTATACCTAATTGGGGCTGTTTATTCCTAATTAGGGGGAGCTAACATACAGTGAAGTATGGGTACAGGAAAATGCAATATATATATAAACACAAGTAATATAAAGGCATTACCTCCATGGACACAGCAATGAGCCATTAAAACCACAGCATCTTTTGAAAGAATAAAGAACTGAACAGGCAGTCCAAGTGGCTCAGCGGTTTAGCGCCGCCTTCAGTTCAGGGCCTGATCCTGGAGACTCGGGATTGAGTCCCATGCCAGGCTCCCTGCATGGAGCCTGCTTCTCCCTCTGCCTGCCTCTTTCTCTGCCCCTCTCTCTCTCTCTCTGTCTCTCTCATGAATAAATAATAAAAACTTAAAAAAAAAAAAAAGAATAAAGAATTGAACAGAGGAGGACAGTTTAAGGAAAAAACTTTATAAGGAATCATGTGGATATATTGAGAGGCTGAACAGTAGTCCGTACACAGAGTTCTATAGTGATCAACATTCTTAAACTATTTTCTTGAAGGAGGGACATAAAAAAAAAAAAAAGACTCCTAAACTTTCTGATTCTTCTTTATGTATATTTACTTAGATAACTAATCTATCATCTTATAAAATTTTAGACATCTATGTCCAAATCCACTTAAGTAAATATTTTTAGTCTCTCTAGACAAATATCTCCCAGTAAGAGCTGACTGCCCTAGTCCTTTAAAATGAAACAGTAAGTCAGCAAATTTTTAGAACATCTTACCACTGATGAAAACATCCAACAAAATAAACCATTCCCAGAAAAGCCAAAAAAACCACAAAGCTGACAGATACCACTACCTATTGATTTGTCTATATTTTGAAACACTTACCTAAGCAGTTTATGCCCATTTGTTGTGGCAACTTCAGCAAGGCTTGTTAGAATCTTTAGGTACTGGCTTTCACTTTGCTGAGACAAATGTTCCAGAACTTGCCGTAACTAAATTTTTTACAAGTAAAACAAAATGTGATTATACAATAATCTATTAAACTTTATCAAGAAATTGAGTATCTATTAGTTTAAAAAGTATCCCGAAGCCAAGTAGCTGAAATCAAGTCCTTTACAGCTATTTTGTCTTGCATAAATTCAAAAGCTAATATACAGATGACATAAAATCTTTTCAAAATCACCCAGTAAAAAAGCAATAAGAAATATAAATAGAAATCACCAAGTTAATTTACAGAATCTGAATTCCAAACTTTAATATATGAGAAGTTTAAGCTCTGCAATTTTTCAGAGTAAAGCTATTATAAACTAATGATTACCAATGATACGATGATATTCCTCCTTAGTTATTTTCCCCCTATCTATGGAGAAAATTCCAATTCTTTTAAGCAAAAACCAAAGACCCAGGGGTATTCTGGGTAGTTCAGTTGGTTAATCATCTGACCCTTGTTTTTGGCTCAGGGCTATGGGACTGGGACTGAGCCTCAGGTTGGCTCTGTGCTCAGTGCAGAGTCTGCTTGAAATTCTTTCCCTCCCTCTCCTCCTAAACATGCTCTCTCATAAACAAACAAATAAACAAACAAAATCTTTAAAAACAAAACAAAGACCCAGAGGGCAGAAGGTTCATAGGACTAAATAATAGCACAAAATTTATTAGTATACTATTTATACTTTCCTATAATGCAGATAAATTTGAATCATTAAAATATTTGTAATAATAAAATTACTAAGTACATTTTAAAATACCATATATGCTAAGCATGAACAAAGCTCGTTCATTTAAAAGCTATAGTACAATTACATTACCATGTTTTCTCGGAGATCTTCATTCTGTGTCATTTGAATAATTGTCTGGAAAAGCCTAGGGTGATACTGAATTAATACTTCACAAGTCTCTCCATAGCCACCCTAAAAAAGAGAGAGAGAGAGAGAGAGAGATTTAAAATTATCTAAATTTTTTAAAAAGTTCCTAATAGAGAATTTATTTCCTCTACACACCAATCTGATACTAAATGTGTAGGTTTTCCACACCAAGCAATTCTCCAACTGTCTATAAACACCAACTAAGTGTCATACAACTTAATTCAATTCTGATGCTAACTACGCACAGTTAACACAGACTCCACAGGTTAGGAGCTCAGTCTCATAAAAGTGCCCCCCCCTTCAGAAGCCATTCACAAGACCAGGCCACCCATACTTCTAACTAACCAGCTATAAGTCAGGAGTTCCCATTAATCCTTCCTCAGGTTTGATGATCTGCTATTTGCTGTTTGATAATAGCTTCCAGAATTCAGGGAGACACTTTATTTACTATAAAGCATGTAACTCAGGAACAGCGAAATGGAAGAGATACACAGAGTAGAGTATTTGGGAAGGGGCATAGAGCTTCCATATCCTCTCTGGGTGTGGCACCATCCCACAACTCTGATGTGTTCACCAACCAGGAATCTCCCTAAGAACCCCACTGTATATAGGATTTTTATGGAATTTCTATTACATAGGCATGATTAATTAAATTATTGGTCACTGATAACTAAAGTCAATCTCCAGTCCCCCTTACCTCCCTGGGAGTGGGATACAACACTGCTCTGTAGTCACATGGTTGGCTTCCCTGACAACTAGCACCTATCCAGAAGCCACCAGCCACCTCATTAGTGTACAAAAACATTCTTTTCACTCTGGAGAGTCCAAGTGCCTGAGAGACTCTTGTGTTAAGAACTGGGATGAAGACCAATATATATTTCTTATAATATCACAGTTCCTTTTTCAAGATCATATTCTTTTTTAAAAAATCATCTTCTAAAAAATAAAAAATAAAAACAAAAAAAATAAAAATAAAAAATCATATTCTTTATAGAATAAAAATCTTTGCATCTATCCTCTCATTTGAGGGGAAAAAGTGATTTTACCAGTGTCAGTTTCTATCATAAAGTAAAGAGCTAAGAATATGCATTAACATATGCATAACACATACCTGTACACATAAATCCAGAGGCGTTACTCCATTTTTATCTGACAGATATTTAGCTCCTCGTAACAGAAGAATTTGTGCTGTGTCTCTCTGACCATGACTGTACAGAAGTAAAACCATGTAAAAAAATAATCTTTTTAATTTAAAGTTTTTCTCTATGAATTATAGACAGTCAGTATGAATCAACAGAGGATTAACAATTTTTAAAAACTGAGAAGAGATCTGAATTACATCCTCAACATCTAGGAAAACATTTCCCAATGTTAAATCATACCTTCACTATGTAGATAAACTGACCTATTAAAAATCTTAAAATTGAACTTAGGACACATTACCTATATAATAAATCATAATATCTTGGGATAGGCAGCTACTATTCAGGCTTATGTGCTATTTTTTCTTCCAATAATTTCTTCCTCAACTTTAGCCTGACCCTTCCTACCACACCCATCCAAGTCTCTAGATTTTTAGTCAAAAAAAACCTCAATATTCAAAACAAAAGTACATTTTATGGCACTTTAATACTTGGCAGAATAAATAAATACAAAACGAAGGAAGGAAGGAAGGAAGGAAGGAAGGAAGGAAGGAAGGAAGGAAGGAAGGAAGGAAGGAAGGAAGGAATACAAATATCAAAATAAGAGAATGAGAGGAGGGTAGGGATTAATACCCAAAAATATTATCCAGCTTTCCACCTTCATTTTATCAACCCACACAGTTTGGCTTCTGTTGACAGTTATTTAATCTGAGGTAGAACGAACAATGCTCCTATCCAAATGCCCATTTTCTTTTAAGTAGTAAAATTAGTAACCATCACTCTTTCAGCTAGGAGGAATCTAATTTGGACGACAGTAACCCCTAGACTCTAGGGTCTTATTATTCAGTGAGCTAATCTGATCCAAGATAGTCTAGGCAATAAAAAAAAAAATTTGCAATCCAAAGACACTATAGTTTAAAGCTAATTTTACCAAATGCCCAAGGAAGTCATATGGTTTGGAAGAGTATGTGATCAAAAATTTTTATTTTGTAGTTGATAAAAGCTACTAACTTAAGCACAGGTGAAACCAGAATTCAAATCCCTGCTCTTCTATACCAATACTCTTCCTACAATACCATTACACCTAAAAAGGTACGTCATTTCCCAAAAAGAAAGACAGATTTCTCAGAAAGTAAAAAAAAAAAAAAAAAAAAGCCTACTCATTCTTTTCCACAAAATGACACTGCATAAAGTATAATTTATAACCAAATAGCATTAAACAATTAAACAATTTTAATTTAAAAAATTTTTAATTTAATAAAATCCTACTATGAATCTGATGGCAGATATTATAGATGTATCACTCTCACAATACTTTATTGTCATGCTGATTATTTAGCTTAATACAAGTATCAAGAGGTCAAAACTGAGTCAAGTACAAAATCTAATTTACTAGAGAAAACCAAGAAACCAAGGAAATCAGCAATTTCTCCAAAAGCAACAGTAGTTAGTTTCACTATTGTACATCAAGAAAAGTCTTCATTAGACGTCATTTGTCATTAAGCTAGGAGTGCTGGTCAACACATTACCTATCACAGCTAATAGCAAATAGCTTACAATTGAAACTGTTCTTTTCTTTGTAATACCTAGAAATGAAAGCTAAGTGAAAAGAAACTAACTTAACCTTAATTTATTTAGAGACAGTGATAACTTTGCTACTACCCTTGGTTCTGGAAAAAATTTGCAAAGCGAATCTGTTCAACTTTCACGACATTTCTTCTATAATTATTTAACATCCATGTGTCTAATCATTCCAATTAAACTGTAAACTTCTTCACCATGTATTTATTCCATAGCACTAAGCACAGTAGTTGGCTTATAACATGTATTCAATACATTTGTTGAATTATATTATAGTTTTTAACTTCAGGTACCATTCATTTGACAAATAAGTATTAAATAAAGTAACATACACAGAAAGCAAGAAAAAAAAAGACCTGATTCATAATTTATTTAGGATCTACTAAATGACAAGCATAATGCTCAGTTCTTTGTACAAAGTCTGATTTAACTCTGCCCCTCTTATAAAATAAGTATTCGTGGGAGTCTGGGTGGCTCAGTGGTTGAGCATCTGCTTTCAGCTCAGGTCATGATCCTGGGGTCCCAGAATCAAGTCCCACATCAGGCTCCCTGCAGGGGAGTCTGCTTCTCCCCCTATGTCCCTGACTCTCTGTCTCTCATGACAAAAATAAAAATTTTTTAAAAATATAATAATAAGTATTCATTTCATTTTCAGTAGCAAAAACTATGACTTTGAGAAAACCACGGAGTTACTCAAGATCAACAGTTACATGACAGAGTAGAATTTGAATCTAAGTCGATCTGATCCAAAATTTTCATCTGTATCATATCATTCCAAAAGATGGATAAACATAGAGTTTGCTCTCAAAGCATAAACAATTTAGTATTTAGTACTCAAGAGAGTATGGTGTAAGTTGCAAGGGGATATATGCTCCGAGAAAAATACAATGGGGATCACACACAATGGACAGACAAGATCACCATGTACAAATGGGACATTGTTGAATATATCTGGTTTTTAAAATGTCTCCAAATAATTTTATTTATCATATATAGCCAAAAGGATAATTAGCATGAAGGAAAAAGAATTCCATTTTGACATTTTTAGAAAACTGGAGTAATCTCTAAAACTACATTAAAATCTCATCTGTGATCAAGTAACGTTTCATTTCAAAAATAAATTAAAATCAAGAAACAGGTGCTAAATAATGCATAAAATATAAAATCTGCACAAACCGACTTAGGCCTCAAGTGCTCCACTTATAATATTGCACGACATTAAGAGTAATCTGTGACAAACTTCTCAAGAATATTGCATAAAAAAGATTTTTCAGTTCAAATAACTGTAAAAATTTGCTCAGAGAATATTCTTTACAGTTTAACTATCTTTTTTTTAAAGATTTTATTTATTTATTCATGAGAGACACAGAGAGAGAGGCAGAGACACAGACAGAGGGAGAGCAGGCTCCCAGCAAGGAGCCTGATGTGGGATTTGATCCTGAGACTCCAGGATCACACCCTGGGTCAAAGGCAGGCGCTCAACCACTGAGCCACCCAGGCATCCCATTAACTTTTTTTTTTATATATATATATTTTTTTCAAGAAGTAGATATACATGTTATCAGAAGTCTCATTGATATGACAATGGAATATGTAGGGAGAGGAATGTAGGAATTATATTAAAAGATTAAATTCTTTATTTTT
This sequence comes from Canis lupus dingo, assembly GCF_003254725.2. Classification (NCBI taxonomy): domain Eukaryota; kingdom Metazoa; phylum Chordata; class Mammalia; order Carnivora; family Canidae; genus Canis; species Canis lupus. The sequence goes on from NC_064254.1 coordinate 62,554,209, forward strand.
TTTTTTTATATTGATTGAGATTATAGTCCCTTCAATGAAATGCCAGTGCATTTTCTGGAAACTAAGAAATTGGCAAAGATTTAATAAGAAAGCTGTAGTACTTCTACTTAGAAGTGATTTTCAAGCACTTTCAGCCTCCTAATTTTAGGCTCTTTCAAGCAATATGATCTGAAAACTTGGCTAAAGTGCATATGGTACAAATATTGCAGGATTTTTTAGAACTACTCATAAAGAGATATTTTCTAATGGTCTTTTTCCTATTCTAAAGTTTACAACTTTGAGTCTTTGGGCTTTGCTTGTGAATTCCACTAATTGAAAGGAGGTATTTGGCAGTAGCTACAAATCCATGTTCAGAATCACACCTTTTTCTCTCTATTGCAGACATCCATAATTACATAAACATCTCACTAATTTACTGTATCTATATAACCCCAGCTAAACCTTGATTTTCCTAATAGGAAAAAAGTTATCCCAGATATAGAAAACACTTAAAAATCATTATACACCCAAACCTTTATTTAAGGAACTCAGTTAAGGGAATGGGAAGCATATAACTGAAAATAAAACCAATCTAGCAATTTAAGGACTTGAGGCATTTGTAAATACTATATAAAAGTCCTAGGAAACCTGGATGGCACAGTGAAGGCAACCAACTCTTGGTTTGGCTCAGGTCATGCTTTCAGTGTCATGAGATTAAGCCCTGCATTGGGCTCAGCACTGAGTGAAGAGTCTGCTTAAGACTCTCTCCCTGTCTCCCCCTCTGCCCCTCCCCTCACACTCTCTTGCTCTCTCTCTCTCTTTCTCTCTCTCTCTTGCAAATAAATAAATAGGGGTGCCTGAGTGGCTCAATTTGTTAAGCATCTGCCTTCGGCTCAGGTCATGGTCCTGGGATCTGGCTCCACATTGTTGGGCTCTTTGCTTAGTGAGGCGCCTGCTTCTCCCTCTCTGTCTGCCTGCTGATCCCCCTACTTATGCTGTCAAATAAATTAATTAAACCTTAAAAAATAATAAAATAAGGGGCACCTGGGTGGCTCAGTTGGTTAAGTGTCTGATTCCTGATATTGGTTCAGATCACGACCTCAGGGTCGTGAAATTAAGCCCCGTGACAGGTTCCATGCTGGGCTTGGAGCCTGCTTAAGATTCTCTCTCTCCCTCTCCCTATGACCCTCTTCCAAAAAAAGCCCTATAAACAAAGGTGCCTAAATATGGGAAGGTGATGGGGAAATAATTGTGTGCATGAAAAGAAAGCTAATGAATTATGTCTTGTGCAAAATACTTAGAGGAAAAAAGTGGCTGGAAAATAGTTCCTGTCATAATTTTAGGTCAAAATCAGTTTGAAAATGACTCACTCACTACATAATTAAATATGGCTCAGAATTAGAAAGTAAGCAACACAAAGTAAAAAAAGTCTGTATGGTAGGAGAAGAATCCTATTTCTCAGTATGAAAATCTTGTATAGCAATAAAACTAAATGAGGACAACCGTACTTTGTGCATACTGAGGAGTGGAGACATATACCGCAGGTTAGCGAGCACTTATTAAGTGCAAAATACTCTGCCATATGCTTTCTATAAGCTATCTCCTTTGATCCTTACTATAGTCTCACAAGCCAGATAGCAGCATTTCCATTTCAGAAACAAAGGCTTCAGAGGTCTAGGAATTTGACTAAAGTTGCACAGCTTTGGGGCTGAGATTTGAACCCTGCTTCCAAGGCTCTTTCTCCTATATAGCTCAACACCTTTCAAATGTAATTCAAAATTTTAAAAAAGCATATGATAGTATATCTCATAATACCTCTCAACCAATAAAAACTTACATTATGTTTAGCTTTTTAGACCTCTTTTTTAAAATTATTTATTTATTTATTTATTCATGAGAGGCAGAGAGAGAGAGGGGCAGAGACACAGGCAGAGGGAGAAGCAGGCTCCATGCAGGGAGTCCAATGTGGGACTTGATCCCAAGACCCTGGCATCATGCACTGAGCTGAACGCAGATGCTCAACCACTGAGCCACCCAAATACCCCAGCCTTTTAGCCTTCTATACTTTGTCTATAGGGTCAACTTGTTCTGTTTCCCACATTCCTTTCCCCTTTTCATTTATCATAGATGATACAATGGGAATAATTTATACATTTAATGTATATCTATATCTAGATATCGCAAATACAATTAAAAGTCTGCCTACAACAAATATCATATGATTTCACTCATATGTAGAATTTAAGAATACAGATGAACATATGCGGGAAGGGGAAAGAGAGAGAGGAAAACAAATGTCAAGACACTTAAAAATAAAGAACAAACTGAGGGTTGATGGAGGGAAGTGGGTGGAGAATGGGGTAAATGGGTGATGGGCATTCAGAACACTTGTGATGAATACTAGTTGTTGTGATGGATCACTGAATTCTACTCCTGAAATCAATATTGCACTGTATGTTACCTAACCAGAATTGAAATAAAATTTTAAGAAAAAAAAAGTCTACATACAAACGAACTATGTTCCATATCTATCATCCTGCTATAATGATTCATTTCTTTTCTTATTTCAATTTTAACTTAAAGCTTAACTATCTCTGTTCAAAGAAGCCTAATATTTGCTAGAATAAGTTAATACTGGGAGGGGTGCCTGAGCTGGCTAAGTCAGTGGGGTATGCGAATCCTGATATTGGGGTTGTGAATTCGAGCCGCACGTTGGGTGTAGAGTTTAAAGATAAAATCTTAATTTTTTTTTTTAAATAAAGGTTAATGGTGGCAATATAATACTAACAGATAGTACTTCTAAAAACCTTTTTTTTGCCATACCTCTATGCTCAAACTAGAATAGCCGCATTCTGAACACTAATATACCAATATTTAACTATCACACATGCTATCATTTTATAGAAGATATTTTTCAAACATGTAACTATAGCAATTCATTCATTCAAAAACATTTACTAAGTATCTAAATGCAAAGCACTGTACTACACATTGAATATAAAGTGGTAAGATTCTTCCCTTTTTTGAACTTTCAGTCTAGTAAGAGAGACATACAATAAATGAATAAGTAAACCATTACAAAATACAAAGTGCTATAAAAGAAATGACTGTGGGACGCCTGGTGTCTCAGTCAGTTAAACGTCTGACTCTTGATCTTAATAAGCTGAGGTGTTGATTCCAGGGTCATGAGTTCAAGCCCTCTGCTGGGCCCCAAGTTGGGTGTGTAGCCTACTTAAAAAAAAAAGAAAGGGAAAAAGAAACAACTGTGATGCTGTGAAATAAAATTTGGGGAGAGGCCATACTCACACTGGCCAGGAACTGCCTTCCGAAAAAGTAACAATTAAGCAGTGATATAAAGAAAGAGTCAGCCACATAAAAAGCCAAAGTAACATCATTTTGGGGAAAACAAACAGTATGCAGAAAAGCCTACTGGAAAGAGTACCTTGCATTTAGTGAACCCCGAGAGAACCACTGTGACAGAAGCACAGTTAGCTAAGACAGAGTCAGACCACACAGGTCTCACAGGCAAAATCAGAATGTGTATTTTATCTGAAATGCAACAGAGGCACCAAAATTTGTAAATAAAGGGTTTAAACACAAAATGACAAAAGCTGGGTTTTTTCAAGATTTTATTTATTTTGAAAGAGAGAGGGCAAAGAGAGAGAGAGAAAATCCCGTACAGACTCCATGCCATGTGCAAAGCCCAGAGCCCAACTTGGGGCTAAATCCCACAATCATGAGACCATGACATGAGCTGAAATCAAGAGCCGGACACTTGACCAACTGAGCTACCCAAGTGCCCAAAATAGATTCATTTCTTTAAAAGATTGCTTTGGCTGCTAAAGAAGGGACAGATGGAAGGGAAACGAGAGCAACCAAGAAGACCAGTTACGAGATGACACAGTATTCTAGACGAGAGGTATCGACGTTGACTATGATCATTTCAGTGAGTTGGAGAGAAGAGTTTCAGAATATATTCTGGAGGCAGAATTTACTAAATTCCAAGTTCAGGGTCAGAGGGAGACAGAGAAACAGAAAAAAAATAACGATCTAGTTTCTATTTAAACAACTGAAAAGATAAAGGTTCCAATAACTGAGATGAGAAAAGGTAGACAAAAGGTTTGAAAAGGGAAATCAGAAACTCTGTTTTGGACGTGTTGACATCTGAGATTCTATAAAACTTGCGAGTGATGATGTAAATCAGGAAGGTAGCCATTCAAATGTGAAGCTTCAAAGAAAGGACTGATCTAGAGATAATCCCTCAAGATAGGATATGATTTCAGGGAATCAAACAATGACATTATTCATATATTCAGGACACTATGGAAAGAATGGGTTTTCTAACCAAGCAACCAAAACATAAATATAATGTAAGAAAATGGCTGGATTCAGATAGAAGTCTAGAGATCCAAAAGTCCTTGTATTCTAAATTTGTTCAATGATGATTTGAAGCAGTGTAATCAAAGTAACATCAGAGACCCTAAAGAGAAGCTAAACAAGAACAAAAGCAGATCTTTTAGTCTAAAACAAACCTCCAGGAAAATGACATATAACAGAAAAAGGGATTTAAAAAAAAAAGAGGAGCTTTCTGGAGAACTTTATATCTGCATTTAAGAGACTAAATAAATACTGCAATTCATATCATCTAAACCAAAGACAAGAAACACTGGTATATTGTAAACTGCTTCTAATTGCAAACTACATTTATAGAACACACATATATATATACATACACACACACATATGTATGGGTATGTATGTGGTGGAGTACATGTATAATTATTATGTTGTTAGCTCCATATGGACTCAGGTTTTATTGATTACTGTATCACTAATGCCATAATATATGGCACACACTGAGTAGCTAACTAAATGTTTGCTTATTACACGAATGAACCAATGAACAAAATGTATGCTTCAAGAAAATGAACCAAGACAGAACTACAAAAATAACTTAATCTATAAGTTAATATCTAACCAGACAAATGCAAAGATTTTTTTTTAAAGTTACAAATCCAAAGAAAGCAAAGACACGGCTCTGGTCTAAGACATATTTTAATAGCTTATCCCTCTGAAACTGACATAGTACTTAACAAAGAAAACTATGAAATTAAAGGATTATACAGACACCTTTTTTCATTAATTATTAAGTAATTAGTCTAAAATTTAAATAATCAAGTAAATCAAAAGCTCCCACCTATTAACATATAAAAACACTGGCAATATAATAGAAAATATTTTTCCTTGTGCAGTTGAGTACAGTATTTGTGGGAAAACAAGAGAACTTTAGAAAATATACAGAAATGTTTGTGTTTGGCAATGTAATAAATACACACATTCTTTAATGAGAGCATCTAAAAATAGAAAATATCATACCTGCAAGCAAAGTACAATGGAGTGGCTCCAGATACATTTGGCCTGTTAATATCAGCACCACTGTCTAGCAAGCACTGCACTGTCTGGAGGGAAAAGAAATAATTAAAAAATAAAGCCAGAGAAGTAAAACAAAGACACAATTACCACGATTTAAACAGATAGAAGGAATGGTCTTACCACAACTTGAAATTTTAAAGTAGAACAAGTAGGAACATGACAATTATGATAGCTGAACTACTTCAACTTTTTGGTTAGCTCTCTTGAGACTCTCAGGTACTAAATAATACATGTGTAATTATCAATGACATATAACCTGTTAGAATCTGGGAAGGTTCTAAAAAAATCACTGACACATGTAGCTACCAAGGACTTGAAAACAGGCTTGAACAACTGAGGAACTGAATTTTTAATATATTTTATAATAATTAAGTTTAAATAGCCACAAATGGCTAGTAAAGTTGACAGAACTACTCTAGATATTTGGATTTAAAAACCAGAATTCTTTTGCCTCTAAAAATAAAAAACAGGTACCAGAACTATCATTTTCTTAAACTCAAACATAATTATTAAAGTTCAAAATGTTAAAAAGCTATAAAGTCCTCTTACTACTAACAGTAATCAATACTGATTTCAGTTTCTCTGATAGTCTCATTCATACATACTGTCTCCTAAGCTCTACTTCTGCAATCATTCGAATCATATACTAAGGAAAAGCAAATTATAAAACCTTAAAAACATATATCCCATAATTAGAGATAGAATGAGGCTTGCCTAAAACCTCAAAAAAAAAAAAAAAAAAAAAAAAAAAACATCTCTCCTGGCTTTATTCCTTTAGTCTTCATTTGAATTTCTCCTACAAAAAAGGAAGAAAACATGTAAAAACCTAAAAGTTTTTGGAATTACACCATTTAATATTACTTCTGGACTGAACACATGTTCATTATTGCTGCTGTAATACCTAGTACAAGGTCAGTAAAATAATAAGACTATAAACTCACAAGAAAGAACAGGAAAGAACAGAACAGTATACTGGACAAATCGATCAGTTTTGGGAAAGTGGCAAACAAGTGGAGGGATAGAAGCCGACTATTAGATCAAAGGCAGCTGAAGTCTACATGCCTGCAAACGTGGATTCCAACAAACCATCAAATTCTCCCTTTAGAACATACATACAAAATACAGGAATTGGAAGTACCAGGTAACTTAGAAGACAAAGATAGTTACAAAGAGCTCTAAACAGAAATAGTAGTTGAAAGCCTGTAAAAGAAAGAGCTGGACCTTACCCTAGAACCCTTCTTCCCCATGGCAGAGAGTTTAGCCACTATCTCTCCCTACACTGTCTCAAAATAGGAAGGTTTATTCTCTGGACAAACTGAACAGGGAGGCTCTAGACTGGCAGACAAGATATAGAAGTAAAGCAGAGATAAGGAGCCATGATGAACAAAGTTAAGTGAAAATCTTTAGCCCCTACATTCCACTAGGCTCCCAGAAATCCAGTAGCCAGGCTTAAAACCTCAAAAGGTGGAGATTCCAAGTTTCCTCTCTGGAGACTGGCAAGAGAAAAGAGTCCTACAAATACCAGCATTACAGAGTGGCCATGAAATAGCCCAATCGTCTCCAAGGGGACATTTGATAATGCTGGGAGATTATTTTTTCATGATTGGGGAAGGAAGAGTACAATTGGCAGCTAGTGGGGAGAGGTCAGGGATAGGTCTAAACATCCTACAATCTACAGATGGCCCCCATAACAAAGAATTTTCAGGCCCAAAATATCTCAGGCAAGATTGAGAAACCATAGCACACTGTGGGGCCAGCCAATAAACCCAACCCATGTACACAATGCTTCCTACCAATATTTTAGTGCCTCACCACTCTACACGAATGGGCAGACAACATTTAAGAGACAACTAACTTGATTAACTAAAAGCAGGTCTCTATCCTGAAAAACAAAAATCAAAACAAAAGAAAAAGGAAGTCAGGAAGATAAAGATAATAAAGAGAACCAAAGAAAAAGCCACAAAATTTAGAAAAGATATTACCTCAAACAGAAAAGATATTATATCCATAGGACAAGAACAAGATGCTGGGAGAAAAATATTCAGAGAATAAGAAATTAAAAATATGATAGAAGTAAAAATTCAATAGGAACTTAAACATTTTTTTAAAGTTTATTTTGATTTGCTTAAGTATTCTCCACGCCCAACATGGGGCTCAAACTCACAACCCCGAGGCCAAAAATAGCATACCCCTCTCTGAGCCACCCAGGCACTCTGCAAATTCAATAGTTTAGAAAGACAATATTGGAAAAACTCCACAAGAAATAAAGTAAAAAAAGACAAAACAGGAAGAATGGGAAATTAGTAGATCAATTCAGGGAGACACTGTAGAAATAAGGAATAAAGAGAATGAAGGAGATGGGAGACCAAAGGGAAGTAATCAAGAAATAATGTCCAAAAATTTCCATAACTGAAAGACATGCAGTGCCAAACTGAAAAGATTCACCAACTGTCTGGTGTAATAAATTAAAGGCCAACAAAGCACATCAAAGTAAAATTTCATAATACGGAGGATATAAGATTACAGAAATAAACAGAAATCAGATTAGCACTAAACTTCTCAACAGCAACATTGAAATTTAAAACACTAATTGCCTTTAAAATGATAAGGTAAATGACTTCCAATGTAGAATTCTATAGCCAACCACACTATCATTAGAATAAATGGTTTTAAATAAAAAATACGCTTAACTACATAAGATGTTGAAAAAAAAGTACATCCAATGCACCTTTTCTCAAGAAGCTACTAAGTAAAGGAATATATCAAAATATGAAAACTAGATTATTAGGGATTGAACATAGGAGAAACTAAGAAATTTCTAAGTTTAAAAAATGGAAATTCATTCATCATCTAATGAATTTGTCTTTGTAGAAAATAGTACTGAGATATTTTGTTGGCACATATAGGAAGAACTACTGATTCATAAAAAATAAATTGAACAAAGCCAATTATTGACTTTAAGAAAAATAGTCATCCTAGATAGAAAATGTTGTTATAATTCATTACTTGAGGCACCTGGGTGACTCAGTGGTTTACTATCTGCCTTCAGCTCAGGTCTTGATCCTGGGATCCTGGGATCGAGTCCCTCATCAGGCTCCCCACAGGGAGTCTGCTTCTCCATCTGCCTATGTCTCTCTCTCTCTCTCTCTCTCTCTCTCGGTCCCTCATGAATATATAAAATCTTTAAAAAATAAAAAAATAATTCATTACTTGAGTCAAGAATAAATAATAGTTACCTAACTATATATACACCTAATCTTCTCCGTCAAAATTGACAATTTAATCTTAGAAATAGGGGAGAAGGCATGGGAAGAAGATTTAAATGGATTATATCCTCACTCACCAGGACAAGAAATGATTCAGTGACATCTGAAAGTTGAGAAAGAGCAATAGAAGTATATTATTTGGAAATAGATACCAGAAGAAACACTTAAAGAGCTCAAAATTGTTGCCTGGTGATCACGACTGGACAGAAAGGGTAGCTTAAGGGACTATCATTTTTATTGCAAAGATTCTGATTGGTAAGAATAGAATTATTTTAAGATAGAGTATTCATGTATTGCTAATTGAATTTACTTCTATTCCAAGAGGAATAGAAACACTGTTACATAAAATTTTATTATCCTCTATAGAACTCCTTTAAACTGCGGACAAGTGGTCAAGCATAGCATTTAAATATAAGAAAAATAAGGGGCACCTGGGTGGCTCAGGGAGTGATGCTGGTGTACCAGAATCGAGTCCTGCATCGGGCTCCCCAAAGGGAGCCTACCTCTCCCTCTGCCTCTATCATAAATAAATAAATAAAATCTTTTAAGAAAAATAAGAAAAATAAGCTTAATTAAGTCATATTTTTATAAAACAAGGCCTATTTGAGCCTTTTGATCATGGCTTTTTCCTTTCTGAGTTTTGACCTAGAAGCTGTGTCTGCATGGCCCAAAACAAGAATGAGATGGACAGCACCAATAATGTTTCTTAGCTGTTATAGAAATTAGACAAAAAGCCATATCGAAAAGGCTCAGGAGAGGTGAAAGCAATATATATACTGAAAATATATACTAATATACAATTAAAACCAAGCAATCCAGATAGAAGCAGAAATAAATTATTATTATGATATTTAAATACTTTAATCTCTATATTCAACGTGGAACTTGAACTCACAACTGCTAGATCAAGAGTTGCATGCTCCAACTGGGCCAGCCAGGCGTCCCAGAAGAAGAAATAAATTATTAATAAAACATACTATTAATTCACAAAAGTTATAAAGTTGTTTAAAATACATAATGATATAATAATGTAACTTTAACATGTACCTGGACACTGTGCTAATAAATTTAATACATCCTGTAAGGAAACTGATATTCTACTTTTAAAGTAGGAAACTGAGTCTCAAAGAAGTAATGTGCATCCCAACACACAAATTAATAGAGAAATCGGATTAAACTCAAATCCATGTTCATAACCACTATGATACCTACCAAAAAGTAGGAATTCTAATTTTTCTGAATTTGGATTACTAAGTAGAAGTAACGCTAATTGGCAGAACTTCATAAACTACATTAATTATAATCTACTAATTCCCCACTAAATAACTACTTGAGAGTCAAACTTAAGTGCCTAGACAGCTATTTGTGTTTAGCTTTAAAATAGTGTCATTTAAAAAAAAAAAAAAATAGTGTCATTTTAAATCATACACTTTTTACAGTATTTCCGTATCTTTTTTTATACTGTAGAACTTAGAATACAAAAACAATTAGGCCATTACCCTAACATATCCTTCTACTGTTCTCTTCAACAAAGTGGGAGACAAACTCTGAACACATCTTAGCAAGAAAACATGTCTCACTACATGCACCATCCTATGTTCCTAGCATAGCCTCACTTATGGGAAATACCTGACAAAGATATGAAAAATTATTTCTGTTCTTGAGAAAAGATTAGAAAGTAAAGTAGCTCATTCTAGCATTTTCTTTTCCATTTGTAAATCTTTCTGCTTTTCTAACAAAATTAACATCACTGAATTATGTATCTATTAAAAGAAACATTTTTTTAAACTTTCAAAAATTCCACTTGTGGATAAAATGTTGCCTGAAGACAAACAAGAAGAAAAAGCTAGTTCCTTCAGAGTAAGGATAAATAATATATAAAGGGATGTGAATGTAAGGAAAGAAACTGCCTTGTAGCACCGAAATGAATGAAAAGTCATCAATCTTTAGGATTAAAAAAAAAAAAAAAGGATTTGCGTACAGACTTCTTTTTGTAAAAGCTCGGAAACAGGAGGAAAAAGAATAATGCAGAATTAGTTAAATGGCATAACAAAAGAAGAAAGAAAGTCACAGATAATCCAAATCACAATTAAAAAAAAAAATTCCAGTCTATGTAGAACCACTTATATGTATACAAAGGGTAAAATAACTTTGAAACTAGTAAAACTCAGGTGGAAGAAACTGAGCATTTATTAAATACATGTGTGCTCTTGAAGAAACTATACTCCTTGAGGACTTTAAATTATACAGAAGCCTAAGGAAAAACATAATTGAAGAAATTAATTCTGGATTTAACTACTAAAATCCCTAAAGAGTTTCAAAAGCAGAGATTTTTCACCCATAGGAACAAATCAGACACATTATAAGTGTCTGATTATTATAAGAAATAGCACTTATCATGGCACCTGGGTGGCTCAGTTGGTTAAGCGTCTGACTTCATTCAGGCCATTATCTCGGGTCCTGGGATAGGGTCCCGACATCAGGCTCCGCACTCAGCGGGACATGTGTTTCTCTCTCCCTCTGCCTCCCCACCCCTTCTTGTGTGCACACATGCACTCTCTCAATAAATAAAATCTTTAAAAAAAAATAGTACTATCAATATATACAACATTTAAAAGTACAAAATTTAAAAGTGACAAACATTCAGAAATGGAAAGAAAATGGCCGAGAAAAACTGGCTGAAATGGTACTGCATTTTTTTGCCCATTCTATCTTTCAAAAAGAATCCCAATATCCATTACATGCTAGGGACTACTCTAGATGCCAGAGTTAGATAGCAATGAAGAAGAATCCCTATCCTCATGAAGCTTACATTCTAGTGGAAAAGGAAGACCAAGAGACAAAACAAAAACAGGTAGTATGTGAGACAGTGACTAGTCACATCCAGAAAAATTAATAAGATTCTCTATGATAGATTTGCATTCAATGTGTTGTAGCAAATTCCTCACACCTACACCCTTACCTACAAATACTTCTGTAAAAATTGCATTGTCGGTTTTACAGACTATAAACCATGAAATCCAAAAAAACCTGCGATTTACAATGGTGATTATTCTTCTGTTTTAAAAACTTTATGACTTCTCATTTACCTGAAAAAATTAGGGTCAGAAGCTTACAGTATGAAAGCAGACATATAAAAGTATGCCAACATAAATATTTGTAAATGACAGTTGATTATCTACATTTTCCAATATAATAATTTTAAGAATGAAATCATTTGCCTAGTTTAGATAACCAAAAATATGCTTTCAAGGTAATTCAAAACTTCAAATTCCCTGTCCAATATTTCCCACCAGCAAAAACACAACAAAAAAACAAACAAACAAACAAAACTATCCTTTTCCTAGATTATCTACATGGGGGAGGGGGGTCCTTCCTCCTTACAGTGTAAGAAACTACTAGGAAGTAACCTTGAAAGAAAAGCATTCAAAGGGGATTTTCAAATTGCTTCAAGAAATCCTTAAGAAACAACACATTCTCAACAAACTTCATGACTTTTCAAGTGGTAAAACAATATTCTGAGTGGAAAACTAAATGTGCCAAGCTAATGTTTGAGTCAATCTCAAAAGTCATTAAATTGAAGGCAGTGACTAACCAAGACCACCTGTGCCCAAAACACTGAAAATTACAAAGCAAGAAATCCAAGGCAGCTCAACTTTATCAATATCAACTATAAAAACAACACTGACCAAAGTAAAAAGGAATAGATATCCAATATTAAAATTACAAGTAAAAATACAAATTGTGGTATTATTACTTGCTACAAGACAAAACAAAAAAGCCTATTTATCTTTTATTAAAAATAATTCTGATGACAGGACTTCACAGCAGTGCACAAATTACTTATGCACTAAGGAAAATGGCCAACTCACTAATCAATGACTGTTTTATATGTTTCTCTAAGCTTACCAAAGCTTTGAAGTCTTATGTTACATCTAATAAAAATCATTATTACCCACTTGTGTTTGAAAATCACAGTAACAAACTTTCTATTATTTATTTGCTCACATTTTCCAGATGTTATTAAAGGAGAATTCTAACATTAGAATAAATAAAATTATTCTGAATCTAAAAATACAATCCAAAATGTTAGTCTATCTACCTTTGAGCCTCAAGGCTGAATCCAACGAATGATTTTGCAAAAGCATTCAATTAAGTTTGGATGGCTGTCCTGTAATTCTCCAGATGAAAAGCTTGAAAGCTGGCTAAAAGATATCAAGAGAGCTGACTGAACGTAGGTAAGCACTGTTCCTTACCAAGCCTACAATTTCAGTAAAACATGCAGTCAGTTCCACCAAAGACAGTTTATAATACCAGCATCAAGTAATGCTTTTAAGATTCAGGAGCTTAAATCTACTCTAAGCAGGGTCCAACGATCATTTTATATTATCTATGAAGTTTCATATTTAGCTCTATAAATTTAGCAACATAAAGTTTATTCTGATAAAAATAAAATCTCTTCTTTAATGAAGTGAAATTAGTCCATAAACTAATCCCTCTGTGTATTCCAATTTATTCTAATAAATTGTGACTAAACCATTTGACAATTTGCTAGGGTTTCTAAACCCAAGTTATTCCAGGAAAACAGTGATCAATCATTTGTGGCAATTTTACACATTACTAAATCTTAAAGAACTAATAGCAAAGAAAAAAGTCATCAAAAAGTAAGTTCAGCCTATGGTCAGAAAAACTGAAGTCGTTATATCTATGTAGGTTTTACTATACTTTCTAAAAATGAGATTAAGATTCAAACAAGATACTGGTTCTAGGTCACTATATAAGACTGAAGGAATTAAGGGTCCAGAGAGTGCTTTCTGTACTTTCCTTGCAAAATCACATCATACACATTAATAATGGTAGTAGAGAAAGAAAGAAAGAGTACCAATACTATTACTGTTCTTTATTTCTAAAGATTTTATTTATTCATTGTTATTGCTCTTAAGTATCTTCCAAGGTGTTCACAACACTTAACATAAATTACATAAACAGTAAACAGAATATACCTTAGGAGGTAGGTAAGGGCAGGGGAAGAAAAATTTGCAAAAGACTATATAGCAGGCTAGCTGAATAACCAAATTCTGAAGTGATTTTTAAAATCAATATCCCAAGACAAACCGTAATTTTGCTATTGTACAGCAAATAACAGCTGACCTTGGGAAAGTTATTAAAAAATTAAAATACTAAGGGGCTGGGGCACCTGGGTGGCTCCATGGTTGAGCATCTGCCTTTGGCTCAGGTTGTGATCCTGGGGTCCAGGATCAAGTACCACATTGGGCTCCCTGCATGGAGCCTGCTTCTCCCTCTGCCTGCGTCTGCCTCTCTCTCTCTCTGTATCTCTCATGAATAAATAAATAAAATCTTTTAAAAAAAAATACATCTTGAAACCTGTGAGCACTGCTGTATGCCTACATGGAACTAAGTTTTGAGGTCCTTTTTTTTTTTTTTTTTTTTTAAAGATTTTATTTATTTATTCATGATAGTCACAGAGAGAGAGAGAGAGAGAGAGGCAGAGACACAGGCAGAGGGAGAAGCAGGCTCCATGCACCGGGAGCCCGACGTGGGATTCGATCCCGGGCCTTCAGGATCGCGCCCTGGGCCAAAGGCAGGCGCCAAAACGCTGCGCCACCCAGGGATCCCTAAAGCTTTACTTTTTTTTCTTTAATTTATGATAGTCACACAGAGAGAGAGAGAGGCAGAGACACAGGCAGAGGGAGAAGCAGGCTCCATGCTGGGAGCCTGACGTGGGATTCGATCCTGGGTCTCCAGGATCGCGCCCTGGTCCAAAGGCAGGCACTAAACCGCTGCGCCACCCAGGGATCCCTAAGTTTTGAGGTCCTTTTAATGAATTTATACATGAATTGGCTACTTAGAGACCATGAAAAAGCCATATTTACTTGCTGCTAAAATAAGTCACCAGGATACCTGACAAAGCATTTTAGATTCAGTGTTCAATCTACAGAGAGCTATACAAAGAGCTAAAAAAACAAAAAAACAAAAAAAAAAAAACAAAAAAAAAAAACAAATCAATAATCCCTACCCTGTAAAAATGTATTCTATCATATGCTCAACCGCTGAGATCTTACCATGTCCCAGAAAGAGACAAGTAATTATAAGACACTGGTAATATTAGCTCAACTACCAACAAAGATAGACTAACTTTTCAATATTTCTTTTTGCCTTAATGAAGGAAGAATTAAAGATGCATATAATAATTCACAAAACAGCCAGTGCTAAACATACTCTTTATCTGTTCATGATCCTCACAGATAACTATAACTGACCAACTAAAAGACAATGAAATCTCACTCACTAATACAATCAACCGCAAGTCAACATGGCTTTTTGTACCCTTCCTCCAATGCTATATCTGCAAAATCTCACTCTGTGAAACTCATCATTGCAGTGAAGTCAAGCCCCCTTATAAATCTTCAGAAAATACAATTCTTCAAAGGCATCTGACTATAAGGAATCCTCCCTTACTTCACCACACCTGCTTTAGGTTGTAAACCATATGGAGTATATTATACTTATACTAACTATTCTTCAATAACTTCAGAGGATAATTCTAAATTTTTAATGCAGCCTGTAATGCACATGTTTTGAAATAAGGTTTTCTCAGCAACTCTTGTTTCTTCACTGGCTCAAGGCAGCTAAAATGAGCTTTTATAGAACACTTCTAATCTAAATCCTAGTTTTTTGTAGAAAATTCTTGGGCAACAGGTAGCATTTATAATCTTAGTAAATGACACTCCACTCCTGTTATGGCACAGTGTTTATATTAAAGTGGGTGTTTTTCTGTCCTATAACAACTACCAGCAGGACTCATTCTCTAATATGCAACAGTTGTTTAAAAACCTGGGCCACTGGGCAGCCTTGGGTGGCTCAGCGGTTCAGCACCGCCTTCAGCCAGGGGCGTGATCCTGGACACCCGGGATCGAGTCCCATGTCGGGTTCCCTGCATGGAGCCAGCTTCTCCCTCTGCCTGTGTCTCTGTCTCTCATAAATAAAAAATAAAATCTTTAAGAAAAAAAAATCTGGGCCATTTTGGGCAGCCTGGATGGCTCAGTGGTTAAGCGTCTGCCTTTGGCTCAGGGCCTGATCCTGGAATCCCGGGATTGAGTCCCACATCGGGCTTCCTGCATGGAGCCTGCTTCTCCCTCTGCCTGTGTCTCTGCCTCTCTCTGTGTGTCTCTCATGAATAAATGAATAAAATCTTAAAAAAAAAAAAAAAAAAAAAACCTGGGTCATTCAAGATTAGGACATTTCAGATAATTTTTCTTCACACAGAATATTTTTAAGTTAATAATGTTGACTCTCAGAAAGTAAAACTAATGAGAAGGAAAATAATTCTTGAAAACACTGGGTTAGTTTTCAGATGATGAAAGACAAAAAATAATAATAAATGAATAACTGGTGTTCAGAAGAAACTCTGGGGGAAAAAAATGCTATATCCCTCCTCTTATCCAATTCATTAAACATAAGACAATGGTACTCCTGGCCTCACTATCTTAAAGTAGTACAATATTCTGTGAATTGTAAGTCTTACATAAAGCATCTAAACATATAGGATCCTACATTCTGAACCCAGATTAGGGAAAAAGTGTTTGCAGAGGTGAAAATCTAGATTCCAGTAGGAATTTTCCCAACACAAAGACTCAGAGAATGTACAAAACAATACATATTAAACACACAAATTTCTATATCTTGCAGTTACTGATATTTTTTTTGCTTTCGGCTGGGTTTTGTTGTTATTGTTATGGTAAACAAGTAAATAAGTAAATTATTATCAATAATGTTAAGTGTGAAAAAAAAAACTCAAAAGTAACCAGGATAGGAAATTATAACAAAGCAGATTTTCAATTTTAAGCTAACAATATTTTTAAAGATTTCATTTATTTATTCATGAGAGACACAGAGAGAGACAGAGGCAGAGACAGAGGCAGAGGGAGAAGCAGGCTCCATGCAGGGAGCCCGACGTGGGGCTCGATCCCGGGTCTCCAGGATCAGGCCCTGGGCCAAGGGCAGCGCTAAACCGCTGAGTCACCCGGGCTGCCCTAAACTAACAATTTTTATATAAAACAGCCGTCTCCTAGTGAAAGAGAAAAGTGTTAGCAATTTTTTAAAGTTGAACGTTTTTACATGAGAGTAACAAGGAAGTACTGACATAAAACAAATGTAAGACTTTAGAAATCTAAGAAAGAAAACCACCACCATTCTAATCTTGCATCATGTTCCAAAACAAGAGAAAAATATGATAATCCAAGTTGAAATATTTAAGCAATGTCAGTGCTCACTTTCTTACTATCCAATCCCAATAACTGAGGCTTACTGGTAAAAAGTAAAATATTAAAAAGTTATGTGATAAGACTGAGAATAAGATCATTATTACATGTGAACAACATTTAAATTTTAGTATATTCAGCTATCAAAATCTATGGAAGAGAAATAAATTTAAAATCCAAATATTTTAAACAGATTTAAAAGCACTGTTTTCTATTCCTTTTATCCACAAAGAATATATAGTAATCATGAACCCATATGATGCAGAAAACATTCTGAGATTTTGCTACAATGCTTCATGCTGCCAATTATGCACAGTGGAAAATTTTTCATGAATTCAAAGTTTGCAAAATAAATACATGCAACTTAAAGTCCTCATGGCTGAATTTACCGTCTTGTGACCATTCTGGCAGGCGACATGCAGTGCTGTCTGCCCCATCGCATCCTCAACGTCGACGTCACTGACGTGCTGCACAAGGTCATGGAGTAGTTCTGTCCGCCCATTCACAGCGAGCCAGTGTATCTGTACAGCCATTTAGTTACTTAACATTTGTGCAAGGAGTGTTTCATAAAGACAGCAGATAAATAATGCTATTATTTCTCAAATGTGAGCATAGTACACATACTAAAGATTAAAATAAAAGCCCATATATTTCCTGTATTTTTCCTTTTTTTTTTTTAATGGGGAAAAATATGCATCAAGATATAGGTTATACCACCGTGTACTTCAAAATCAAGCATTTCATGGATCATTACAGTTAAATATCCTAGACTTAGGACCACCAAATACTCCACTTCCTAGATGATCCTGGACTCTATGCATAGTTTGTCTCTAAAGGAAAGGTACTGGATACATTTCCTTCCCCAGAAACAAACATGAGTAAATAAAAGGTAATTAATACAATAGACATATTCTTTATTTCCTGTATTTTCCAAGTAACTCATGTATCATACATAAGTAATAATATAAAAGGAGAATAAAACATCTTAACTCTACCACTCAAAGATAATCAATGTTAAAACTTTGGACTATGCTATCCATGCATTCTTCAATTGACTTTTTTTCCATTAAAAAATACATCATGAAACTTGTTTTAGGATGGCAGCTTAAACACATGCATCAACTTCTGATTCTTCCCCCAAACACCACTGAAATGACAATGAAGAATATACTTTTTCTTAAAAGAACAGACCCATTACAATAAAGAAAAAAAGAGACTATAATAGCAACAAGTTTTACAAGATAAAAGCTTTTGTCTGAATTGTCAGAACAGAAAGCTGAATCCTAAACTAGTAAGGTGATTCAGAGATTGAATCCTAAACTAGTAAGGTGATTCAGATCTCTGAAATCCCAAAACGCTCAAGAATCAGTGCACCTTGCATCTCTTGAAGTAGAGATGAACTAGTGGATTTAGACCCTTAAATCCCCAACCCTCCTCAACTCTTCCAGGCCAATGACTGCCCCTTCCCAATCTGAGAGACTACAGGAGGCTTGAAAACAATCTTTAGATAAGTGACACCAGGCACAATGAAGCAAGAATATCACATTGAAAAGGGAAATGAGGGGCATCTGGGTAGCTCAGTCGGTCAAGCGTCTGCTTTTAGCTCAGGTCATGATCCCAGGGTCCTGGGATCAAGCCCCACACTGGGCTCCCTGCTCAACAAGGAGCCTGCTTCTCCTTTTCCCTCTGCTTGCTACTTTGCCTGCTTGTGCTCACTCACTCTGTCAAATAAATAAATAAAATATTTTTTAAAAAAATTCAAAAGGGAGATGAAGTGCAAGTTTATATATGATACTGAAATCCCAAACCGTTCTCCTCTACCTAGCATCCAGGATGCTAACACCCTCCTGGCAATTGTCAGGGCTTTCTCTGAGGAATCCAACCAGCTTGAGAATAAATGCCTAAAGAAACCGGTATCAGGAAGGATCCTAAAGGCAATTGCCCAAGCAGATCACCCTACACTGAAGCCCATGATGAATAATCTTATTCATTCAAACAGAGCTTTCAAATAGCTTTTCCTAATTACCAAACATTTGACAAATGCATCTAGTCTGAAAGACCAAACAGCAGCAACAACAAAAAGCAAATAGCAGAGAAGAAAAGGAACCATGAATATTCAAGAAAAGAAGTTTCAAAAGAAAAAGCTATATATTGAATACTCTCAGAGAGAAAACATACAGACTGCATCCTTCAAACAAGAACAGGATATTATTTTTTAAAAAGACAATGAAAAACAAACTCCTGGAAATTAATACTGTGATAGAGACATGCAAACTCAAAAGAAGATCTAGAAGAATATTGAGGAAGCCTTCCAGGAAGCACAAAAAAGACAAAGAAATGGAGAAGCAAGAGAAAAGGTGAAAAAATTAAAAGGTTAGCCCAACAGGTCCAATATCCAAATGAATGATTACATAATCAGACTCAAAACTCAAGTAATGCAAGTATCAACACAAGGATCAATACAAAGTATCAACAAATTTTCCTCCCATTAACTTTTTCTCAGTTAACTATTGGAAATGTGCTCCAGCAAAGTGACAGAATAGTTATCTACAAAGACAGACACAGAATCCACATAAAAAAGAACCCAAAACAAGAGAAAGGCAAAAGAAATCTCTAGGATGATGGTGAAGAGACATTCCAAACAACTGTGAAGGAGCCTACAAATCACCCAATCCATCTTAGAGAGGACAGAAGTCTCCATTAAAAGAGTCCTTCAAAATTAATCAAGAAGATGAAAGACAGTGAATCTTTATCATGAGGATATATACAAAGCTCAGAGAGAGCTTAGTAAAGAAGTACTTAGAAAAGTTTTTTTTTAATTTTTAAGCTGCAGTTAACATAGAAACTGGAAAAGACGAAATTATCTCTACTTGAAGATGACATGACTGTCTACATAGAAAACCCTAAGCAATCTACAAAAAAAATTCCTAGAACTAATAAAAAGTAAGCCCAGGAAGGTCATAAGAATACATGACCAATGCTCAAAGAAAGGAATCCCATTTCTACATATTATCAGTGAACATGCAGAAATTGAAATTAAAAACAGTGTGATTTAGTATTGCTCCAAAGAAAATGAAACTTAGCTATACATATAAAACATGCACAAGATCTCTATGGTGAACAGTATAAGATGTAAAATTTCATTTATAAAAAGAAATCAAAGACCTAAGTGGGGAGACATACCGTATTTACAGTAGTGAAGTCTATTCTCCTTAAACTGATCTTATAGGTTTAATACAATTTCAGTAAATATCCAGCAAGGTTTTTTTGTCATAGTCAAGTTTATTCCATAAATTATTCTATCTATAAATTTCTGACAAAGAAACCAGAATAGCTAGCACAATCCTGACATAGAAAAATAAAGTGGGAGGAATTACTCAACCACATACTAAGGCTTACTATTTAGTATATCTACACTAATCAAGACAGTGTGGTATAGGCAAAAGCCAGTGAAACAGAAATAAGAACCCATAAAAAGGTCCATATAAATATTCCCAATAGATTTTTGAGAAAGATGTGAAACCAATTTCATACAGAAAGGATAGTCTTTTTTTTTTTTTTTTTTTAAGGGTAGTCTTTTTAACAAACAGTGCTCAAGTAGTTGGACTTGATGAGAAAAAAAAAATGAACCTCAAGCATCACATCTTACACAAATATTAGCTCACACAAATATTAGCTCAAAATAGATCATAGATTTAGATGTGAAATGTAAGATTATAAAAATTTTGAGAAAATATTTGAAAAAAATTTTTAAGATCTAGAGTTAGGCAGAGTTCTTAAATCTGATACCAAAAGCATAATCCACAAAAGAAAAACTCGTATATTGGCCTTCATCAAAATTGAAACTTTTATACAGAAGATCCTGTTAAGAATTAAAAAGGCAAGCTAGAGAAAGTATTTGCACATCACATACCTTACAAAGGACTTCTATCTTCAGTATATAAAGAATCCCCACAGTCAAAGGTTAAAAGTAATCCAATTAAAAAATGGGCAAATGACATGAACCAACATTTCACATAGAAAGATACACAGATAGCAAAATTACTCAAAGAACACAAAAATACTAATTCAAAGAGATATGTGCATCTCAATGTTTATAGCAGCATTATCACAACAGCCAAACTATGGAAACAGCCCAAAACCTATACTAATGTTTACATTTATAGCAGCTTTATTCAAGATAGCCCCAAACAGGAAATGACCCAAAGGTCCTTCAACAGGTAAACAGTTTAACAGTCACATCTACACCAAGGAATATCAGTCAGCAATATAAAGGAACAAACTACTGATACACGCAACAACCTAGGTCAATTTCCACGGAATATGAGGAACATACAAAAGCTAATCCTATTGTATTGTTCCATACAATATCATTCTATTTATAGGACATTCTTAAAAAAGACATAATTTTAGAAATGGAGAATAGATTAGTTGGCTGCCAATGGTTAGGCATGGAGTGAAGAGGAGGAAAGGTGTGGTTACAAAAGAGCAGCAACACAAAAACATCTTTGCAGAGTTGGAAATGTTCAGAATATTGACTGTGGTAGTGGAGACATGGACCTACACAGGTAATAGTACTGTACAGAACTTACCATACAAACACGCACACAAATAAAACCAGGTACAATTCTGTATGTTGGCAAATTGAGCACCAATAAAAAATAAATTTATTTAAAAAATGAAAAAAAAAAAAAAAAAAAACAGGTACAAATGAACAAGCAGAGGTGCCTGGGTGGCTCAGTCTATTAAGCGTCCGCCTCTGGCTCAGGTCATGATCTCAGGGTCCTGGGATCGAGGCCAGCGTCAGGCTTCCTGCTCAGTAGGGAGTCTGTCTCTCCCTCTCCATCTGTCTCTCCCTAGCTTGTGCTCTCTCTCACTCCCTCTTCTCTCCAATAAATAAAATCTTTAAAAATAAATAAATAGAAATAAACAAATAAAACTGGGGAAATTGGAACAAGACAAATTATATAATATAAATATCCTAGTCACGATATTATACTATTATTCTGTATAATGTTACCATTGAGGGAAATTGGGCAATATATACAGGGCATTCCTCTGTATTCTTATAGGTATAAATGAATGTACAATAATCTCAACTTTTTTTAGAATGCAATTATTAACTACATGAAAAATGCTATGTAAAGAAAAATAACTATAGCAAACTATTTGGCCTATGAATAGTATGTATATAAACAAAAAATTAAAATACTGAAGCATGATCTAATTAAAATTACAATTATATTAGAAAGGTGTGAGGGAAATGTGATTGTACATGATGGGATAGGGGGAAATGGAGCTGAAAAAGAGAGCAAATAACCTTATCTTCCATAAAGTCAACTGGTGATGCCTAAAACTGAAAAATCAAAAAATAATAGTAGCATGTTATTTAGATGTGAAGAAATAAATTTTTACATCCATTAAAATAGTTGAGAAGAGCTAATACAGAGTTAGAAGTTTATAGAGCCTGGGGAGCAGTATTTCCTTTTCTGGGGGGAGTGTCACAATATAGATGTATATTTATTTGAGGTATAACGTCATACAATTCACATCCCATACAATCCATCTATTTAAAGTACACACCTTAGTGGGTTTTGGTATATTCATAGTTGTCAATCATCTCCACAATCAATTATAGGACATTTTCATTTCCCCAGAAAGAAACCCAGTACCATTAGCAGCCACTGCCTATTTCCTCCCTTGTCCTGAGATAGGTAAGATACATGTCTCACCCTGATTTTGCAACTGGGTAAAATAAATTAACATCGCCTTTAGTATGTTTAACTGATTTTTTTTTTTTTTTTGCTTTGTTCTTGTAAACCTTTGTTAGAGGCAATGAATTCTCTGACAGTAGTGGGTGGATGATAGAGGTAGCATAATCAAATATCCCATCACTCCTATTGCTTCACTTTTTTTATAATTTTGCTGGGTTCAGAACAAACCAACTTAAGTCTAATTACCTCGCCCCTAACAGCAATATGTACAAGGCAAGGCAAAGTCTACAAAATCCTGCCATGATTTTATGGTTTATGGTGCTGAATGACAGAGCCTTTACAGACACCAATCCTTTGGCTTGTTCTTTTGTTTGCCACTATCCCAGGCCATCCTTGACAATGTGCCTTAATAATATTCAGGATGGATGAGCATAAAATATACTTTATTTAAAAAGTACTAGGACAGTGATTCTGAAGGTGAAGGTGGAAAGGGCAGGCTCTCTACTGCAGGATGTTCTTGAGCATATCATCTGAGGAAAAAGCACATATAGAAGCTAAAGATCTGGAAACTGATCCCCATAACTATTCATGCCAAAGATCTTTGGGAAGTCTCCATGAATCCCAAGGGTACCTGAACACCAGTTAAGCTCACCACTCTAATGTAATACACTCTCTTTCATCTCCAAGCCTTCACGAAATCTATTCTGTAGAGCCAAAATTCTCTTCCTCACCTCCTCTCCCAAGCCTACTACCACCACTTTCACCAGTCTAACTTCTGTTTGTCTTTCTGGCCTCAACTCATGTGATATGTCCCTGGGATACCACTTCCAATGCCCTAGGTGAGGATGGGAGCCCTGCAAGGACTTCCATAGCATCTCCTTCTCCTATCTTGATATTCATTACAGTATTACCACTGCCTGGTAATTTTTCAGTCTTCTTCTAAAGAAAAATAAGATAAAAACATGGAGGGAGGCATATCATAAAAGACTCTTAATTATAAAGAACAAACAAGAGGGTTACCTGGGAGGATTGTCTAAATGGATGACGGGCTTTAAGGAGGGAACTTTTTTTGTAGGGGGTGCAGCAGGCAAAGGAGAGGAAGAAGCAGGCTCCCTGCTCAGGGATCCCATGGGATCATGACCTGAGCTGAAGGCAGATGCTCAACCAACTGAGCCACCCAAGCGCCCCTGAGGAGGGCACTTGTGATGAGCACTGGATGTTGTATGTAAGCAATGAATCACTAAGTTCTACCCCTGAAACCAATACCACACTATATGTTAACTTGAACTTAAATAAAAACTTGGAAGGAACAAAACAAACAAACTTTTGGGATCCCTGGGTGGCGCAGTGGTTTGGCGCCTGCCTTTGGCCCAGGGCGCGATCCTGGAGACCTGGGATTGAATCCCACGTCGGGCTCCCAGGGCATGGAGCCTGCTTCTCCCTCTGCCTATGTTTCTGCCTCTCTCTCTCTGTGTGTGTGTGACTATCATAAATAAATAAAAATCAAAACAAACAAACTTTCCTGTCTTCCTTAGAATTTTGGGGACAAGGACCAATCAGTCATATTCACGGCTCTATCCCACAACAACAAAGTGCCTAACACATAGTAGGTATTCAAGAAATTCCTGTTGAAATAACAAATGAAGGAAGAAATATGAGGAGTCCTTTGTGAGGGTAAGCAGCCTAGAATGCATGCAGTCAACAGTTCTCTCCTTTTGTAAGAAAAATCCTGGGGCTCCCGGCTCCTCACTCAAGGTTTCTTCCAACTCAGGAGCCATTGGCTTTACTGTCCCACGTGTTTGGTGGCAATTATTCAGTTCTTCAGCAACACATTTTCACCATCCCACCTTCCTTCAGCTGATGGGGTCAATGGGCTCAGCTGCTGAATTAATCTCATCATGGTGGTCTGGGACCAGGTGGAATCATGCTTTGTGAACACAACAGTTTTCAAGAGCAGGAGACACACTATACCAGTCAGGGCCATAGGAGAAAACAGCAAGGTTGGTCCCAGGCAGAAAGAGTATAGAGACTATTTTTCTCTAACAAGCGTTGTAGAATATCTTGACTCTTTAAATATGTGCAAGAATATTTATGGTAAGAATTTGATTTTTAAAACTTTTCTACTCTACTTCCCTTAAAATTCAGGAGTGAAAGAGAAATTAGCAGATAAAAATGTATGTAATTAAACAAATTATGTTAATATTGAACATCTTATCTTGCCTATACTAAAGAGTGTCCTAAGGACAGGTCTATGTAAGTTCTATAGTTTTATAATCCTCAGCAGTAGCTAAGCATCTTGTAGATATCAAGACTATAGTTTTTCTTTTTAGAGTCAGTGGCATTATCTTGTTAATTACATAACAAAATCTAGACTATCACAGGAATTGTGGATTCCAAATAATTATCATGACTGAGCTTATTCTTTATCTTTAGAAAGTCACTCACCGAATAAAGCAAATCTTAGGGAAGCTGTTTTTTAATGCTCTACCACCCTCTACCTTCAAAATGTTTTTAACAGAAAATCCTGAAAACTGACATGGTATGTAAATAATACTCTTCTTTATCTACAAATTAAATGATTCAGAATCTATAAATACTACCAAAAAAGGTAAAAAAAAAAAAAAAATTTTTTTTTCAAATCAAGAAACCGACTCAACTACAGAGAACACACTGATGGTTACCAAAGGGAAGGAAGCTGGGGGTGATGGGTGAAATAGATGAAGGGGATTAAGAGTACACTTATCATGATGAGCAATAATAATGTATAGAATTGCTGAATTACTATGGAGTACACTTGAAACTAAGAAACACTGTATGCTAACTATACTGGAGTTAAAATTAAAAACTTAAAAAATTTTTTCAGCTTTATTGAGTTATAACTGACAAAATTGTAGAATATTTGAAGTATACAACATACTGATAGACACTGGAAAAGGATTCTCATCATCCACTCAATACATACATCACCTCACAAACAGGAAGGTAGAACTTAATATATAAAATTTGACATTCATTACAACTTCAAAACAATTTCTCAATAATCACAATTTATCTCTACTTCTAAAATGAATAATGCTCCATTAAATAATGACAATAATTAAAATTTTTAGATTTCATGTACAGAACTGATGATCACTACATTGTACATCAGAAACTGAAATAACACTGTATATTAACTATACTAGAATTAAAATAAAAATAAACCAAACCAAACAAAAAATAATAAACAAATTTTTTTAAATATGTGGATTTTAACAATCTTTTCAGAAAGGTCTCACACCACCTCCAAATAACATCTATATGGATCAAAAATATATTAACTTATTTTTGAACAAAAAGTGACACAGCAAAATGGGTAAAAATACTAGGTTAGGTAAGATACAAGTCTGAAGGATACAGACCAAAATATTAACAGTGATTATCTCTGAGTGCAGAGGATACAGTGAGTGATCATTCCATTCATTACTTTTTTTCCTTTCTGCCTAGCCATCCAATTTCCCTAAAATGTACCTATTAAAATAATTTTAAAGAATGTAATAAAAAATAGCTCTCCTTTAATGAACTCATAACACAGCAGAAATGCTCCTTAAAAATCCCCTGAAAGTCAGTGACAAAAGCTAGAGGAATAAGTCCTCAAAATAAATGAAAGGTCACAAACAAAAAAGAGAAAGGAAAAACACAGTGAAACCATAACTTCTCTTAATAAATACAGCAGAGAACTATGCCTCAAATCTTTCTGCACAAAGAAGTATCTAGCAGAAACACTTGTACTGCCCTTTGCATTACTTCACCTTCAATATTATTTTCTAAGAAGTATTTTAAAACTCTCAGATAAAAGTCTTAGCACTTACTGCTGTAAGGCCTTCATTATTACAAATGTTGACATCAGCACTGTATTCTAATAATTTACTCATGCATTTCTTCTGCCTGAAAAGAAAAGAGACACAGATAACCGGTATGAGAAAAATAAGCAAATGACAATTATTTTACTGAAATACTGACTACAATCAACATTAGTTGCTGGCAAGTATCCATCTGTAGGTTTTTAAACAAATGCTATAACATTTGAAATAAGATGAAAAATCATTTCTATAATTCAAAATGACAGGATAAAGAAAATGTACAATGAGAGGTTTTCATGTCATTAGGACAAATTCATCATTCAAAATGCCAAGAAATTTCTAGTGTTGACTAAATACTTGGAATAGTAATATTCCTTAGAAATATAAGACATGGGGGCAGCCTGGGTGGCTCAGCAGTTTAGCGCCGCCTTCAGCCCAGAGCAAGATCCTGGAGACCCGGGATCGGTCCCACATCGGGCTCCCTGCATGGAGCCTGCTTCTCCCTCTGCCTGTGTCTCTGCCTCTCTCTCTCTCTCTCTCTCTGTATCTCATGAATAAATAAAATCTTATAAAAAAAAAAAGAAATATAAGACATGGAACGCCTGGGTGGCTCAGCAGTAGAGCGCCTGCGTTGGGCCCAGGGTGTGATCCTGGAGTCCCGGGATCGAGTCTCACGTCAGGCTCCCTCATGGAGCCTGCTTCTCTCTCTGCCTATGTCTCTCCCTGCCTTTCTCTCTCTCTCTCTCTCTCTCTCTGTCATGAGTAAATAAATAAAATTTTTAAAAAAAGAAATATAAGACAATGTAAGTCAGGTGGAAGGGGAATGGATATAGCAAAATGTCTCAATGCTATAGTATCATACATTCTTGATTGCAAAATACTTAAAAGTTAATACTTAGATGAGTTGTAAAAACATAACTACAGAATTAATGAAGTGCATGTCTATCCATCCTCCTACCCTATTTCATTTCTCTTTTTGATAATTTTTACTGTGGTAAAATACACAGAACATAAAATTTGTCATTTTAACCATTTTCAAGTGTACAGTTCAGTGGTAGTAAGTACATTCATATTACTGTGCAAGCATTATTATCATCCATCCATAAAACTCTTTTCATCTTGCAAGACTGAAACTCTATACCCATTAAAATGACTATTTTCTCCCCTTGGCTTCTGGCAACCACCATTCTACTTTCTGTCTCTACAATTTATCTAAGTACCTCATAAAATTGGAATCTTAGTGTTTATCCTTTTGTGATTGGCTTATTTCACTTAGCATAATGTCCTCAAGGTTCATCCATGTTGTAGCATACATCAGAATTTCCTTCCTTAAGGATGAATAATATTCCATTATATATATATAGATATATATATACACACACACACACATTTTGCTTATCTATTCATATATCAATGGACAACTTCAATTCCTTGTTTTAGCTATTGTGAATAATGCTGCTATGAATAAGGGTGTACAAATATTTCTTCAAGACCCTCCTTTCAATTTTATTGGGTATACACCAAGAAGGGGGATTGTTGGATCATACATGAATTCTATTTTCAATTTTTTGATGACCCATCAAAAATTGTTTTTCAGTGTACCATTTTACACTCCCACCAACAATGTGGAAGGGCTCCATTTTCTCTACATCCTTGCCAACACTTGTCGTTTTCTGCTACTTTTTGATAACCATACTAAAAAAAAAAAAAAAAAAAAAAAAAAAAAAAGGATAACCTTCCTAATGAGAGTGTGTTGGTATCTTGTTGTAGTTCTGATTTGCATTTCCCCAATGATTATTTATATTGAGATTGAGCATCTATTCATGCTCATATTGGCTATTTGTAGATCATCTTTGGAGTAGTCTGTTCAAGTCCTTTGCCCCCTTGTGAATTGCCTATCCATTTCATTGTGCTCACAATGTTTCCTTTTAGGCTGATCCATTCCTACTCACTATTCAATATTCATCTCAATGTCTGCTTCATTAAATAATGAAAAATCATGCTTCAGAAACTGCAAGTGATACACACACTATACATATATATATTTATGATATACATTTTATACACACACACATATATGCTTGACTATACTCAGTACTAAATTAAGGAAGCAAGATATAATCCATGGCATGAAGAAGTTCATGATTTGGCTGAGTAAACAGTTATAAGTATAAAAAATATGTAACAGTGTATATGTAATAACATATTATGTACTATGTATTAATATACAGGTATACTACATATATAGTACTGTATATAACATATACAGGAATAGATAGCATATATTACTATTTACTCAATTAGATCACAAATTTCTTCATGCCATGAATTGTATATTTCTTTAATAAACTCAGTACTGAGCATAGTTAGCTGCTCTCAATAAAACTTTATTGACTATTAATTATTCTATTTTTTAAGTTAACAGCTAAAATTTTTAATAACTGAATAAATCTTTTTATTTATTTAAGAGAATTACTTTTCTAGCTTTGGGTTTTGTATCCGAAATGAAATTAAACATCATTTAAAATCAGCATAATAAGAAAGAAAAAGTTCTGAGTAAACATTTACAAAGCTTATCTAATACACTGTTCTGAAAACTTTAGGATATAAACCTTCAATAATCCTGAGACAACAGACCAGACAGCCCTATTAAAATGAATACATTGTTTAAGATACGTATGTGTGTGCCTATATCCGTATTGCTGGATTTCAAAAACCTCCTTAAAAGCTGTCTTAGGCCACTGGCCCATTGCCAAAATAAACATTCCGTTGGGAATGGGCCAAAGAAATAGTCCTAGAGGGGTACTTGGGGAGGTTGCTGAGGTAAAGCAACAATCTATAATGCTCCTCAACCCAAAAATGAACTGCAAAAGACAGTGGTATGAGAGAAATATATCGTTTTTTATCATTTAACAATCATTATTGCTACTCTTTCAAAATTTTATTTATTTGACAGAGAGAGAAAGAGATAGAGCACAAGTAGGCAGAGTGGCAGGCAGAAGCAAAGGGAGAGGAAGAAAGCAGGCTCCCCACTGAGCAGAGCACCAACACAGCGCTCGAGCCCAACCAAGACTCTGGAATCATGACCTGAGCTGAAGGCAGATACTTAACCGACGGAGCCACCCAGGTGCCCCACATTATTGCTACTTTAGAGAATCTCAGTATGTCAAAACAATCTAAATGGGCAATATTTTGCCAAGATTTAGAGCTAAAATATTAATAAATGGGCTCCACCCTTTATGAGGTCACAACCTAGCCCAAAAAAATATAGAAAAAAATCATGTTTCAAATTTGACCAACATGCAGCCAGCCTAAGAATACACAACAACTGTAAAGTCTTCTCTTCTAACAATCTCATTTAATCATGAGAAACACTAGATCCTCCTGCACAGGAAGCAACTATTTTCCTGCCCAGATACTGCAACAATTATAGGAAGCTTATGGTAACCCAAATGACACAGGAGCAAATCATCCTAGTGCTCTGTGGTAGCTTAATGGGTCTTCTACTGGAAAGGAAGGCAATTCAGTACCAATGCACCCAGCACTAATGGTTAAAGAAAAGAATGCAGGCCAAGAGAATTACACTACTCATCTAACAATAACTGAGGAACAAAACAAAAAACTACCAAAAACTCATGGACAAGCAAAAGGGGCAGAACTCCCCTGTGACTTTTGCTTCCCTCTAGACAAATCTGAATTCATAAAAAAATTATAATAAAAAGCTACTTCTGAAAACATCAGAAGCTATAGGAAGTAATATGTACTCAAAACCACTCAGGAAACATTTATGGAGCAACTCTAAGTTGTACAAAGCACCCAATAATAAAAACTAAAATAGTCAAGTATTGAATATCAGTATTAATCTTTACAGAAACAGAAAGGTATCCAAATTGGATGTTATGTTAGAGTTACAAACTCTTTTTATTCCTTTTCTCCTCATTGACTTACCATGTGATCAAGTGATTTCGGTCATATTTCTTCATCTTTAAATGTAATGATCTCCAACTTAAACGTTCTCACATCCCTCACCCAAAGAAAGATAAATGTGTAAGGTGACAGTGATGGATAGCAAATGAAAGGAATCCTTTCACAATGTATATAGGTCTATCAAATCATAATGATGTACACTTTAAAAATCTTATAATTTTGTTGGTTGTACCTCAACAAAGCTACGAAAAAAAAAAGTTATGGTCTCCTAAATGACTTAAGTCTCTGACCAAAATGGCAGTAGGCATTTTACCCCAGCTGTACACTGATCCCTCCTTTCACTTATAGTTGCTGAGATAGAGTACTAAGGTATTTTTCTATGTGTAATTTTTTGAAAAAGCTTTGTCACTATCCTACCAATACTTGGGATAATGTATCCAGATTGGAGATCAATTCAGAAAGGAATGAATTCGACCAAATCTATGACACTGGGTATAATACCCTACAAACATAACCAGTGTGCTCATTATTATAAAAAAAGTTGCTTAATCAGCATGTTGTTACCCTGTTACCTATCAGAACAGTGGACAACTAGTTCACATGCTAAATCAAGAGCTGGATCAGACCAGACAGGGTCAAAGGAGTATGCTTCGTCTGTCCAACCTAGATATCACTAGGATTCTTATGCTTTTGGCTCCACTTTAATCCTTTTATGCAAAAATTTGGTCTCAGAATGACACAGTGCACAATTTTAGCCCCATAACTATCTCAGGTAGGCATCTATCTCAACTACCTAGAATCCCAAGTCAAACAGGAAACAAAAATATCTTCAAAAGTAATAAAAAAAAAAAAAAAAAAAAAGAGGGACGCCTGGGTGGCTCAGTTGGTTAGGTGTGTGCCTTCAGCTCAGGTCATGTTCTCAGGGTCCTGGGATTGAGCCTCACATCTGGCTTCCTGTACAGCAGGGAGTCTGCTTCTCCCACTCCCTCTGCCATGCTGCCCCCCTCCCCCAGCTCATGTACATACACACACACACGCTCTCTCAAATAAATAAAATCTTAAAAAAGAGTAATCAAAAAAGAGACACATAGGAATTAACTAAATAAATAAAATCTTTAAAAAAAAAGAGTAATTCAAAAAAGAGACACATAGGAATATACCTTTGTTTTTTGGGGGGGGATGGGCAGGTAGAGGCAAAGAAAGAGGGAGAAAGCGAATCTTAAGCACACTCCATGCCCAGCACAGAGCATGACACAGCCCTGGATCTCAACCCTGAAACCATGACCTGAACCAAAATCAAGAGTTGGAAGCTTAACCAACTGAGCCACCCAGGTGCCCCAGGAATATGCTTCTATATGGAAGTTTTATAAGCATTTGAAACATATTTATAAATATAAGTTCTTCAAGCCCTGAGTCAAAAACTTTTTCATTTTAAACAGAATTCCAGCCATTTGGTATGGTTTCTCAGTCCAACAGAATTTTTTTTTTTAATATGTATTTATTTGAGAGAGAGAGAAAGAGCACATGAGTGCAAGAGCAGGGGGAGGTACAGAGGAGGAAAAAGAGAGAATCTCAAGCAGACTCCCCACTGAGCTCAGAGCCCAATGTGGGGCTCAAAACCAGGACTCTGTGATCACAAACTGAGCTGAAATCAAGAGTCAAGATGCTTAACCGACTGAGCCACCCAGGCGCCCCTCAGTTCAACAGAATCTTAAGACATAAAAATAGTGGTAAGTAGAGGCAGACACAGAGATGTGACACCTGAAATTCTCAAAAAAAAAAAAAAGGGGTGGGGGAGAAAGAAAGTCTTAAGAAGTGTAATAGGGTATAAAATAGCATACAATGGGGGTGCCTGGGAGGTTCAGTAGGTTAAACGTCTGATTCTTGGTTTCGGCTCAGGTCAACATCTCAGGCTCCTGAGACAGAGCCCCATGTGATTGGGCCCCATGTTCAACAGGAAATCTGCTTGAGATTCTCTCCCTCTGCCCCTGCCTGCCACTCTCTCAAGCGCTCTTTCTCTCTCAAATGAATAAATCTTAAAAAAAAAAAAAAAACGGCAAACAATAACATGAAGATGTTTATAATGATGACCAGAGAAATCAAGAAAAGGCAAAAATATATTTACATTTTGGAAATACTTTTATAAGGGGGAAAAAAATTTACTAAGAAAATTCAAAAGGAAGGGTAGTAAACACATTATTTATTTAGAAAACCTCATGTCATAATTAAAAGGAAAAATAAGTTTTGGGACTGAAAGGAATAAGCTACTCTTATTTAGAAAGCTTACCATAGTATAGCTCATTCTCAAAGTTATAAATAAGCTGGGTATAATATATTCACTGTCTTTAATTCCATTAATAAAGTTAACTGAAAAGCAATGTGGAAAATAAGACCAGGAATTAGATGAGGAAAAAAATAAGCAGGAAAAAGAACACCAAAACAAAGAGGTGACAATGATACATCTCAGAAAAAAAGTATCATTATGATACAAGTAAAACAAACTTAAACAAGTATATTTTCAAGAGAAGATATTAGTAAACAATTAAATAAACATGATAATTATTTCAAAATTGAATGTAATGACCCACAAATTTCTTCCCAAGGCAAATATTGGTCAAAAAAATCACCAATCAAGAGTGCCTTGAATACTGTCAGTCATAACTGATATCACAACTCAAGCTACTCAAGAAGACAAAATATTTACCCATTTCTAGCTGCCAAATGAAGGGGTGTACATCCTGAAATATCTTGATAGTTAGGATTTGCTCCTTTCTTTAATAGCAGGACCAAGCATTCCACTGATCCACAACTAAAACAATATTAAAAACAGTTTAGATACATTCAACAAACAGCCGTAGTTGAAATACCTTAATTAAAAAAACAAAAAAGCTCTACTAAACATATTATTTTTGAGGTCCATTATTAATCTACAATTTGATTTAACTTCTGTCACAAATAGCATATTCCAAAAAAAAAAAAAAACATAGCATATTCCTCTACTTTCAAGAAAGTACATTCTACTATGAAAGCTATGAAGTATTTGAGATGTTCAAATAAATTATTAATACATAAAGAAACCACATAGTACTCTCAATTCTTTGGCTTTAGAGAAGCCAAATTTATTATGAAAAATTAATTTTAACATATATCTAGGTCCTGAAAGGAAGTTAGAGATCAACTAATTGATTAAGTACATACTGAGAGATTATGGGTAAAAATCATTCTCACACCTAACTAAAAAATATAAAGCCAATGGCTTCATGTGCAGTTAACATGTAAAATTTCATACTGGTAGGATGAAAGAAAAATTTCATTGAATGTACCCTTTATTAAGTACATCCAGGAAAGACAAACCTACTGATCTGATCTAGAGCAAGTTAAAACAGTAGACATGAGACTTGAATATGATCGCAAGGTTAACAATATCTAGAGAAAGGATGCAAACACAGCACACTATGCTCTCAACAGAATAATGAACCATTCAGCAGTCTGTTCTTATCTATTCCCATACCTCTTGTGGGACAACACTGGCCCAAAGCTTACTGATCACTGTGCTAGACCAGATTTTAATTCAAAAATCTTTCTTCTTACTTTGCTGCAATGTGAAGCAAGCTTCTTTTCACACGTCCAAAAGCATAATTGACATCAAACTTTGAATTTGATAGTAGCTCAGAAACAGACCTAAGCCAAAAGAAAATTAATGAGTCAATACATTAAAAAAAGTTTTTAAAAACACAGTAACTCAAGTCTATATCCCTTTAGTTACTCTAACCAATGATCCAAAAAGTTCTGTCCCACATCAACCAAAAAACAAAGCACTGTTTTCTAAGCACACCATGGTAGCCAGCACAGTTTCATCCAAAAAACAACTGCACTGACCTATAAACTGATGTTAAAGGTTTCCTCATCTGCTGATCTATATTATCATCTGCTCTGAAGATACTTAAGTTGGCTTCAGTTCTCCCTAGATTCTTGAGGAACAAAGAGAGTTGGGATGGCTGCTCCCCCTGCAAAAAGTATAGCCTACGTATATTAATTTCGGCCAAATAAGAAAAATCAGATTTAAACATGTTTTAGTTGTATCACACAGGAAGTTTAAAGCAAAAAATTACTTATATTTTAAACTTGTTTCAAAATAGATTCCTTGTCACTTTCTTATTATACCAACTACCCACTGGCTAACCATAGCGGAGCAGCCTGCTAGAAGTATAAACATCTCATCATCCAGCCAGATAACTGTATCGCATATGCACCCTGTAAAAAAAGTGTCCACACTACATGAATAAAAAGAACATCAAAATAGAACATTAGGGAAGTAAGCTGTCCATCAGCCCCAACCTTTTGCAATAAATCATCAATGACCAACAAAATACCTGACTTAATATCTGATAATTCATTAGAAAATCTCTTACCAAAGAATTTTACAATTGATATGGATCTTGGAAAACTTTGGCTTTTATTTCACAGGCAGTAAACTATAAGAGAGGTTAAATAATGTGATCCAGGACAACATCTGTGTCCAAACTGTGCGTTTGTGTGTGTATATGTATGTGTACACAACATAGATAAATGTACTTCTCTTGGGTTTTGGTGTTGTTGTTGTTGTTGTTGTTTTTTATTTTTTTTTTTTTTAGGAGTCCTTTTTGTTCGTATCTTTTTTTAAAAGTAGGCTCCCTGTGGAGCCTAACACAGGGCTTGAACTCACGACCCTGAGATCAAGATCTGACCTGAAAACAAGAGTCTGCACACTTAACTAAGCCACCCAGGCACCCCTGTCCTGTATATTTATACAAAGAGTATAAATTCGAAATAGACACTTACCTGTGTTGATCAGCCATAACCATTGGCATTAATGTATAAACAGCAGTTTCATTATCTGAGTAAAAAACAAAACAAAACAAAAACTAAACAAAAAACAGAAAAATATTTAATTTGTCCTATTTTTTCCCAAAGGGTAATACTTAAAACCACCTTAGAGTTTTTCTAATTTCATATAAAAGATGAGAAGAGGTGGAAGGAGATTAAAGATAGTGCAGGATACCAAGGTACTGCAAAATTTGCAGCAATGCAGAATTTCTTATCCTAATGCTAGGTTGCTTTACATCATCACCAAAGTGCTTAGCTTCTGGATTTGATGGGGAAAATGAGAGGCCTGATATTTTCTGTAGTTTTAACAACAGAAATTTCTTTTACTTCCAGAGAAGTGTTTATCAACTTCATGATTTATCAGGCTTACATGTAGTTTTGGGGAATTTTTAAGTATATGGGCATAATAGATATATATGGTAAAATAATTTTAAAACCTTAAATACACATAGTACTTGCTTCTTGCCAATATTATAACAAATGAAGTTATTTTAGAAACTTTTATGGAACAGCATTAAAGTCTTAGTTTTCCCTGTTACTTTACACTATTAACATTGTAATTTATATCTTCTATAGAATTAATTCACAGATATATGATCTAAAAGAAAAGGTTAAAAGTCAACATCTATGATATGAGACTATACTTACGTAAATTCAGCTTTGTTTGGATTTGTTTTTATATGTTACTAACGATCATTTCTCAATTCAATGCATTTTAGAGGTTTATGATCTTTTATAAGTCATTTACAGAGAAGTAACTCTGATACTCTTAAAACATTAGTGCCAATGCTAAAATTAAAGTTTCCGGAAGAAAAAGAGTATTTGCATAGCATCAAAGTATCTCCCCAAAATACTGACCACAGTGGAGAAACCAGCAGATACCACCTTGATCAACTGATAAAGGGTAACATCACCAGATATAATTGATATCATGTAATATCATGTGGCCTCTGATATGATCCACATAGCACAGCACATCATGAAAAAACATCAGACAAACCCAAGTTAAGGGAAATTTCACAAAATGCCCGAGCAGTCCCCTTAAAAAGTCTCAAGGCCATGAAATACAAGAAAAGACTGAAGAACCATTACAGTTTGGGGAGGGTAAAGAAACAGGGACAACTAAATGTAACGTGATGTTATCAATTGGATGCTCAAATAGAAAAAGGACATTAGTGAGAAAACTTGTGAAATTCTAATAAAGCCTGTAATGCAGTTAATAGTATTACACCAATGTTAATTCCTTAGTTTTGATAACTGTACTATGGTTATGCAAGATGGGAAAATTATGGGAAGTCGGGAGAAGGATGCATGGGAATTCTGTACTATTTACGCAATTTTTCTGTAAGTCTTAAATTACTTAAAAATAAAAAGTTTTAACAAAAGAAGAAAAAAGGGGAATTGTTATCATTAAAAGAGTCTTAAGAGATGATCAACCAAGTATAAGGTGTGGACTTTGGGTACTGATCCAACTGTAAGAGGA
The DNA here is from genome assembly GCF_003254725.2 of Canis lupus dingo. Taxonomy (NCBI): domain Eukaryota; kingdom Metazoa; phylum Chordata; class Mammalia; order Carnivora; family Canidae; genus Canis; species Canis lupus. Next base: position 62,591,001 of record NC_064254.1, read on the forward strand.
TGTGTCTGAGAGACAAAAGCTCCGTAGGGAGTGGGTATTTGATGATAATAAAAATTACTGTCATTTGCGTTGGCTCCAACAATAGTATTGTAATTATGTTTGAAAAAAGCAGTTTACATATTCTGAAATACAAACTGAAGAAATATATACCAGAGAGAAGGAAAAAAGTTATCACCATTTCTTCAAGTTTGTTCATTATTTCACTATTTGTAAGTATATCCATGAAAAGCAATTTAGTCCTAGTCATGACTATAAACAAGTTCAGCATGCAGACACAACTCTTTCACTACAAAACAAACAAACCCCCCCCAAAAAAAATCCTAGTCCTAACAGCCCACATGTTTAAATCATTATCTGAAAGGCATTTCTCTAAACACTTTATGTGCCTCATCTCTTTTATCCTCACAATCACCTTATAAAGTAGGTACTATTACTATCCCCATTTTATAAATGAAAAAACTGAGCACTAAGTAACAAGCTGCACAATAGTGGCATTAAGTGGTTAAGCTTGAATTCAAATGTGGCTAATCCCAGGGCCCACACAATAAAAATCTTACAGTGCACTACATAAAGTAACCAAAAGGTTTATAATACAATACTTAGTCCTTTATATGCAGTACACTCTAATTTGTTTTATTCTCTTCTATTTCTTTTTTTTTTTTTTTTTTTAATGCTGACTGCAATAAATTGTTCTCATTAACTACCAGTGAGTCACCGCCAGGAGTTGAAAAATACTGCACTAAGCCTCCCTGGGCATGGCAACATTCTTTATCTCTCATATGATACACACCTCATTAAACATCTGAACTTCCAAACCATGACAATTTCATTAAGTTGCTCCATAATAAACAAAGTCATAAAAAGGAAGTACCCTTATTTTTAATTTAAACTTATAAATCGAGTTAGTACATAATTTTAAATGAGCAAAAGTTTTATAAGGTTCACGTGGGTTTTATTTATAGGGTGTTTATTTAGACAAAATTTAGATATAGATCTCCCTTTTTTAAAAGATTTTATTTATTCATGAGAGACCCAGAGAGAGGCAGAGACATAGGCAGAGGGAGAAGCAGGTTCCCTACGGGGAGCCTGATGAGGGACTGGATCCCAGGACCCCCAGGATGGCGTCCTGAGCTAAAGGCAGATGCTCAACCGCTGAGCCACCCAAGTGTCCCTAGATCTCACTTTTTTAAGTCACATATAACTTTGTAAAAACATAGCTCACATACACTAAATGGTATGAGGAAATAAATATAACCATAACTATGATGCTAAAAGGAGACTATTCAGGAAACAGTATATTATGGAAGAACAGAATAAAATTTGTTGTCACCTGCTTCCTTCTCCACACTCAGGAAGACACCTTAAGAACTAGGTATATAATTGAAGTTCTCAGAGTGATAAAAAATGTTCAATCTCTCACTTTTTCAGATTTTCAGTGTTGCCCACTTTTGATTAGTTGATAAAGTTCCAGAACTCTACAACTGAAAGGAAAACTTTAAACAAGGAGCTTTAAAAAAAAAAAAAAAAAAAAAAACAAGGAGCTTTGATTCATTATATTATATACTATTTCTCTTTAAACCATCAAATGGGAGCAATTTTTTAAAAAACCCTAATCAGCATTCAAACATACGCTAATATGGGCTCAAGTTCTATTATTTTACAAAACAAGCTATATTTACCGTTAAAATCAGTAACTTAACACTATTTTAAGATTGACAATATAAACCAATTTTTTAAACCCCATTAAAAATCACATCCCTAGAATAATCTTTTTCTCTTCACTTCCTCTCTCACAAGAATATTCCTGTCAGCCCTACCCAAGATGACTCAACAACCTGCCCTCCTTTATTCAATGATAATACTTAGTGGTAATACTCAGGTTTTCATCATCATCATCCCAAAGAAACACAACCTATTCTACTAAAGCTGTTCGGAAAGATAGAGATGGAATACTTCCAAACTCGTTCTATGAGGTCAGCATCACCTTATTCCAAAAACCAGATAAAGACCCAACCAAAAAGGAGAATTATAGACCAATATCCCTGATGAACACAGATGCAAAAATTCTCAACAAGATACTAGCCAATAGGATCCAACAGTACATTAAGAAGATTATTCACCATGACCAAATGGGATTTATCCCCGGGATGCAAGGCTGGTTCAACACTCATAAAGCAATCAATGTGATAGATCATATCAACAAGAGAAAAAACAAGAACCATATGATCTTCTCAATAGATGCAGAGAAAGCATTTGACAAAATACAGCATCCATTCCTGATCAAAACTCTTCAGAGGGTAGGGATAGAGGGAACATTCCTCAGCATCTTAAAAGCCATCTACAAAAAGCCCACAGCAAATATCATTCTCAATGGGGAAACACTGGGAGCCCTTCCCCTAAGATCAGGAACACAACAGGGATGTCCAGTCTCACCACTGCTATTCAACATAGTACTGGAAGTCCTAGCCTCAGCAATCAGGCAACAAAAAGAAATAAAAGGCATTCAAATTGATAAAGAAGAAGTCAAACTCTCCCTCTTTGCAGATGACATGATACTGTACATAGAAAACCCAAAAGACTCCACCCCAAGATTGCCAGAACTCATACAGCAATTCTGCAGTGTGGCAGGATACAAAATCAATGTCCAGAAATCAGTGGCATTTCTATACACTAACAATGAGACTGAAGAAAGAGAAATTAAAGAATCAATCCCACTTACAATTGCACCCAAAAGCATAAGATACCTAGGAATAAATCTAACCAAAGAAGTAAAGAATCTATACCCTAAAAACTATAAAACACTTCTGAAAGAAATTGAGGAAGACACAAAGAGATGGAAAAATATCCCATGCTCATGGATTGGAAGAATTAATATTGTGAAAATGTCAATGTTACCCAGGGCAATTTACACATTTAATGCAATCCCTATCAAAATACCATGGACTGGGCAGCCCTGGTGGCTCAGTGGTTTAGTGCCGACTTCAGCCCAGGGCCTGATCCTGGAGATCCAGGATCGAGTCCCACATCGGGCTCCCTGTATTGAGCCTGCTTCTCCCTCTGCCTATGTCTCTGCCTCTCTCTCTCTCTCTCATGAATAAATAAAATCTTTAAAAAAAAATACAAAATACCATGGACTTTCTTCAAAGAGTTGGAACAAATCACCTTAAGATTTGTGTGGAATCGGAAAAGACCCCGAATAGCCAGGGGAATATTAAGAAAGAAAACCATAGCTGGGGGCATCACAATGCCAGATTTCAGGTTGTACCAGAAAGCTGTGGTCATCAAGAGAGTGTGGTTCTGGCACAAAAACAGACACATAGATCAATGGAACAGAATAGAGAATCCAGAAGTGGACCCTCAACTCTATGGTCAACTAATATTTGACAAAGCAGGAAAAACTATCTACTGGAAAAAGACAGGCTCTTCAATAGATGGTGCTGGGAAAATTGGACATCCACATGCAGAAGAATGAAACTAGAGCATTCTCTTACACCATACACAAAGATAAACTCAAAATGGATGAAAGATCTAAATGTGAGACAAGAATCCATCAGAATCCTAGAGGAGAACACAGGCAACACCCTTTTTGAACCTGGCCACAGCAACTTCTTGCAAGATACATCTATAAAGGGATCCCTGGGTGGCTCAGTGATTGAGCGCCTGCCTTCCGCCCAGGGTGTGATCCTGGAGTCCCGGGACTGAGTCCCACATCAGGTTCCCTTGCATGGAGCCTGCTTGTGTCTCTATTGTGTCTCTGCCTCTGTCTCTCTCTCTGTCTCTCATGAATACATAAATAAAATCTTTTTAAAAAAAAAAAAGGCTACATCTACAAAGGCAAAGGAAACAAAAGCAAAAATGAATTATTGGGACTTAATCAAGATAAAAAGCTTCTGCACAGCAAAAGAAACAGCCAACCAAAGAAACACGAATGTGTTCTACCAGAATCCACTTCAGTAAATCAAATCTGAGGTTTAATCCTATGCAACAAAGTTAATTTTAGATTAAAAGCTGATTAAATAACATTCTAATGTGTTCCAATTAGATGATAATCACTGAATTATAACATGGCAAAATAAATATCTCATTATGTTCTAAATTTAGAGAGACCTCAGAACTTCCTGCAGTCTTCAAAATGAAAGCACAACAATCTGGAGTTTTATAGCTAGATTTTTTTTTTTATAACAAATATACATACATACTTGAAAGAGCCAATCTCAAATAATTCAGAAAGAAAGATCCATCAGAATTAGGAACAGGGATGCCTGGGTGGTTCAGTGGTTGAGTGTCAGCCTTTAGTCAAGGGTGTGACCCTGGGGGTCCTAAGGTCGAGTCCCACATCGGGCTCCCTGTGCGGAGCCTGCTTCTCTCTCTGCCTCTCTCTGTCTCTCATGAATGAATGAATAAAATCTTAAAAAAAACAAAAACAAAAACTTAGGGACAAAGACAAGATGAGCAAATCCATTATAATGAAAGAAAAACAAAGGGAAGCAAAATGCCACTTTTGCCTAGCAATGTGGGAAAATGTTTCATTTTTATTTACTACTCTAGTTTCTGGAGACTCTCAAGACTGTTGGTGGAACTTTCTAATAAGCAGAGAGGCCGATACTCAGAGCTTCAAAAATGTTGACTAATTAGATCTATAATTCTTCTTCCACTTATTAATCCTAAAGAAAAATTTAGAAGACTAAGTCTTAAAAACTACAAAGCTGCTCCTCATAAAATCTATTATCAAAAAAAAAAAAAATCAAATCCAGTATTTGTTACATTACCGTATGAAACGCTGCAAGGTCATCTGGCATATTTAAAGATATTTTTTTAAAAGTGATGTTTTCTGGGCAGCCCTGGTGGCTCCGTGGTTTAGCGGGTGCCTTCAGCCCAGGGTGTGACCCTCCCTGGAGACCAGGGGTCGAGTCCCACATGAGGCTCCCTGCATGGAGCCTGCTTCTCCCTCTGCTTGTGTCTCTGCCCTCTCTCTCTCTCTCTCTCTCTCTGTGTCTCTCATGAAGAAATAAATAAAATCCTTAAAGATATGATAAAATAAACATTTCTTTGGGCAGCCCGGGTGGCCCAGCGGTTGAGCGTCTGCCTTCAGCCCGGGGCGTGACCCCGGAGACCCGGGATCGAGTCCCACGTCGGGCTCCCTGCGCGGAGCCTGCTTCTCCCTCTGTCTCTGTCTCTCTCGTGAATAAATAAATAAAATTAAAAAAAAAATATATATATATATATATATCTCAAAACACAATAATGCTCTGCATTTCCGAAAAGAAAAGAAAGCTTAATTCTCACTCTGCAGCTTAAAGTTTGAAAAAAAAAAAAAAAGTGTTTCGGTGAACGTCCGCGCCCCGAGCCAGCGACGACCGTCAAGTGCCCCACAGCCGCGGTGTTCTCCGAGTCCGGGTCCGGCCACCCGACTGGTATCCGTCTTGTCCCTTTGCCAAACCGCGCGGCGACCGTGGGGAGTCGCTTCTCCTTCTCCGGCCCGCAGGCCCGCAGGCCCGGAACCGCCGCGAGCTCCCCCTGCGCGGCCCGAGCCGCCCCGCCCCGCCCCGCCGCTCCCCCCGAGGACGCGGAAGGCGCGCGTCCCCCGCCCCGGCCCGGCCCGGCCCGGCCCCCGCCCCGCTCACCGTCCGGCAGCTCCACGGTGCGCGCGCGGCGCAGCGAGCGCGTGAGGCGGTTGAGCTGCTCCATCGCTCTCTCCATCCTCGGCGCGCCCTCCGCGCCCACCCCGCCGCGCCGGCGGCCTCCGCGCCCAGCGCCCTACATCCCGCCCCGGGCCGGCTCGGCGGCCGGAGGCACGGGCTCGCCCCGCCTAACGCCCGGGGCCGCGCGGGCGGCTGGGGGGGAGGGCGCGGAGGGCCGGGGGCTGCCGGACCGACCACTGACGGGCCACTCGCCGCCGCCGCCGCCCGCGCGCTTCCTGCCGCCGCCGCCGCTTCCCTCCCGGCTCGCACGGCCTTCTGGGAACTGTAGTCCAGAGCCCGCCGACCCGCGCGCCGGAGGCGGAGCCACGCTGGGTGCGCGGACGCCGGGCAGAGAGCGGAGCGCGGGAGGCGAGGCCGGGACCCTGCGAGCCCCCGAGTTCCTGGCGAGGCTCGCCGTGCCCTCCACGGTTGCAGAGGAGCAGCTTCCTCCAGTTCTCTCCCCGTGCTGTACCGCCGATTGGGCTTTTGCGCAGTTGTTCTTCGAATCCATCCTTCCCCTTCCCCATCCTAGGCGGGGTGCGTTGGTTTTCCAGATGCATAAACTATCCAAAGAGCTTGTTCTCGTGCATCAAACTTAAGATTGAACCCAAACAAATGCAAAGCTTCGTGAGGGCAAAGCACCACTGTATCTCGTGTCTTGGACTCCCACGTTTATCACCTGACATACAGAAGACGACACTTTAAGGAAGATCTAGATGAAGACATCCTGAAAGAGAATTGTGGTTTCTTTGGAACAGTGCTGAAGTGTCAAAGTGATGGCAGATCCCGGTGGGGAATGCAGACTTTGACTTTGTGAGTTGGGAAGAAAGAAAGAGAGAAAGAAAGAGAGAGAGAAAGAGAAGAAAGGAAAGAAAGAAAAGAAAGAAAGAAAGAAAGAAAGAAGAAAAGAAAGAAAGAAAGAAAGAAAGAAAGAAAGAAAGAAAGAAAGAAAGAAAAGAAGGAAGAGAAAAAAGGAAAGAAAAAGGAAAGAAAGAAAGAAAAAAGAAAGTGAAAGAAAGAAAAAGGAAAGAAAGAAAAAAAGGAAAGAAAAAAGAAAGAGAGAAAGAAAAATGAAAAAGAGAAAAAGTTGACAGTACCAAGTGTGGAAGAAATGACTTATGAGGAAATCAGTGGAGGAAAATCATATTTGTCAGCTCTGCACAGAACTTGAGCACAAGCCAAGGGAAAAACAGAAATTTGAGCAGCTGAAACATGAAAGAATCCAATCCAGGTAAATACAAACCTGGCTACGCCTCTAACAGTGAAAAGTTGAGGGAGGGATTTTCTTGGATGCTGAAGTAATAAAGAAGCAAACAGCATGGACTTTCTCACCTTCTTCAAAGAAGCAAAGCTGTTCCAAGAAAGAAAGGGAAGGAGGGGAGGGAGGAAGGAAGGAAGGGGCAAAGCTGTTCCTGCAATAAAGGGACAGATGTGTGCTGATGATGTATGTTGACTGACTGACAGCAGTAAAGAGTCTCAGCCGCCCATCCAGAATATGCTGGGGCACATGGTAGCTGCATGGTGTTCCCTGCCAAAACCAACCTAAATCAGTTTCAGTCTAGACTGCAACTGTTAGGCACTTTTGTCAGTGGTGCAACAGACTCAGGGCAGACCTTCTAACTAGTTGGTTCAGATGAGACCTAAACCAGTCTAACAACAGGATTGAGGGACGCCTGGGTGGCTCAGCGGTTGAGCGTCTGCCTTTGGCTCAGGGCGTGATCCCAGTTCAGGGAACGAGTCCCACATCGGGCTTCCTGCATGGAGCCTGCTTCTCCTTCTGCTGTGTCTCTGCCTGTCTCTGTGTGTCTCTCATGAATAAATAAATAAAATCTTTAAAAAATAATAACAAAAGGATTGGGAGGCCAAAGTTCCAAAGGAATCCCAAATGCTACAGCCCAGTCTGGGTCATACCCAACGCTTTGCAACCTGGTTTCAACTGGAAATGCTTCAGCCTTTCTCTTCCTCCCCATACCATTCAGGTCAAGACCACTACTGTAGAGAAGTTAACACCTCTGCGTCTGTTAGCACTACCACTCCCGAAGCTGTTAGTCCATACAAATTACTTCCAGCATCCTGTGAGCACCAAGCCTGAATGCTTGGGTACAGAGGCAGGATTGCCCAGCAGCCTCCGTAGTGGGCATTGCTCCCTATGCCGGTCACTGTTCACCACATGAGCAGAAGATACTGGAAGAACGCTGCTATAGGGACACCTGAGTGGCTCAGTGGTTGAGCGTCTGCCTATCGCTCAGGTATAATCCCAAGTTCTTGGGATCAAGTCCTGCGTCAAGCTCCCTGCAGAGAGCCTGCTTCTCCCTCTGTGTCTTTATCTCTCTCTCTCTGTCTCCCATGAATAAATAAAATCTTTTAAAAAAAATGCTGCTATGGATTATCAGGTCTAAATTCTGCAACATGATACAGAGTCTCGGCTCCAAGGTGTAATAAGCTACATTCCTATTACAAGCTTATCACATACTGTCCAATAGAATTTTCTACAAAGATAGAAATGTTCAGGGCACCTGGATGGCTCAGTTGGTTAAGCATCAGACTCTTGATTTTGCCTCAGGTCATGATCTCAGGGTTGTGGGATGGAGCCCTATGTGGGGCTCTTCACTGGGCATGGTGACTGCTTAAGATTTTCTTGCTTCTCCATCTACCTTTCTGCACCATCCTCCTTCTCTAAGTAAGTAAACAAATAAATAGGCAGATTTTTCTGTGGCCCCATTTTAGCTTTCTTTTTTTCTATTTCTGAATATTTTTTTCTACCTGGAAATTGGTTCTAATGGAGATACCAAAGCTTAAGTTTCTCCATTTGAAAAAAGAAAACTATCAATTTGACAAAAAGCAGGAAGAGAGCAGGGGGTGGAAAAAGTACAGAACAAGGAACATCATTGTAAAAACAAAACACAAACATAGGACAGTAGGAATCAGTCCAAATACATCCATGGCCATAGTCACAGAAAATAAAAAGAGGAAACTTAATGGTTAAAAAACAGAAGTCTTAGATTGAATAAACATGTAAAACAAAATAACTATTTGCTATTTCTAAAAGACCACCAGTCACAGGAGACCACCATGCCAAGAGAAAAATGGGAAAAAAGACATACCAAATAAATTTTAAAGAACCAATATTGTTATATATTAGTCCGGGTGCTCCAGAGAAGCAGAACCAATAAACTGTGTGTACATTTATAGAGATTTATTACACAATATTGGCACCTGTGATTATGGAAGCTGTCCAGTTGAAAATCTGCAGTGTGGACAAGGGGGCTGGACACCCAGTAGAGCAGATGGTGCAGATCAAGTCTGAAAGGAGTCTGCCAAAGAATTCCCTCTTGCCAGTCTTTTCATTCTTCCACTCACGTTATGAAGGGCAATCTGCTTTATTCAGAGTTCACTGATTTAAGTTTTCATCTCATCCAAAAAATCCTCCAAATGGACACATAAAATGAACTATCTACAAACACATTTAAGATTAGCAAAATAAACTTTAGAGCAAAAAACATTATTAGAGTCAAAGAGAAGAATCACCAATAGTTTGTAATAGTCTATACCTGACAACAGAGACTAAAAATAAATCTACATTTGACAGAATTACAAAAAATAGTTCTACCACAAACAGAATTTTCAGAAGATTTATTTATTTATTTGAGGGGGGAGGGGTGGAGCAGAGGGAGAAAGAGAGAGAGAGAGAGAGAGAATCTCAAGCAGACTCCCTGCCAAGCGCAGAGCCTGACACGGGACTCCATCCCATGATCCTGAGATCATGACCTGAGCCAAAAATCAGGAGTCAGACCCTCACTCAAGCACCCTCTTTTAAAAATTAAGTTAAATTAAAAAGATTTATTTATTCATTTATTTGGGATGGGGGACAGCAAGAGGAGGAGAGAGGATTGTAAGCAGACTCCCCAAACAGTAGATGTTTAATACCCTTGTCTCTGAAACTGATAGAGATGGAAGAAAAAGATACGTAAGGAGATACAAGATTCAGAACATTGAAATACAAGCCTCATCAAGGGCATGTGTGAAAGCTTCACCCCCCCTAACATAGAATACACATTCTTTTATTTATTTATTTACTTTAAGATTTTATTTATTCATGAGAGACACAGAGAGAGGCAGAGACACAGGCAGAGGGAGAAGCAGGCTCCACACAAGGAGTCCGATGTGGGACTTGATCCCGGGACTCCAGGATCATGCCCTGGGCCGAAGGCAGGCGCCAAACCGCTGAGCCACCCAGGGGTCCCCAACACATTCTTTTAAAGTATATGAGTTACATCGAAAAACACAAAGGGCAGTAGTGCTTGTCTTCCAAACAGTATCAGGCAGGAGACAACTAATGATACCATGAGAGAGGCCGGGCTGTTAGGGATTTAATGACTTTCTTTTTGTAGTTAAGGTTTTGGTGTTCCCGGGCAGTGCTATTTCCCATCCACCTTCCACACCCTGGCCCCCTCAGCATTGTCACCGGACCTGAAATGTAACATGTGCCTTTCCCCTGTTGTCTCCTTCACTCTTGCCCCTCTCCCATGGGCTCTGATGAAAAATTGTTGAGTGTAGCTTTGGAAGTTGAGAACTGAACTATTTCAGTTCCAGGAAATAAAACCCATTGATAAACAAAAAAAAGGGTATAGTGGGAACCCCAAGGAATGAAGTGGACAGAGGCAGGATCAAAGGAAAACGAAGCAAGGTTGGGGTGAGGGGTGGCGGTCAAGGGATGCAGGGGACGTAGGAACTAGAAAAACATAAACTCTGGAGCTGAGCCACAAGAAGCAGCGACAGGTTTCATTAAACCACACTCTCTCATTCAGTATACAAGAAACTGAATCTTTATTTTTAAAGATTTTATCTGTTTGAGAGAGAGAGCACGAGCAGGGGGGAGGGTCAGAAGAAGAGGGAGAAGCACACTGCTGGTCAAGCAAGGAGCCTGATGGAGGGCTTGATTCCAGAACTCTGGGATCATGACCTGAGCCAAAGGGAGATGCTTAACCAACTGAGCCACCCGGTGCCCCTACAAGAAATAGAATTCTTAAATTAAAATTCAGGATCCGAGTCCGCTTCTCCCTCTCCCTGTGGACCTCCCCACTGCTCATGTGTGCGCTCGCTCGCTCTCTCTCGCTCTAAAATGAATAAGTGAAAAATCTTTCAAAAAAAAAGGTTTAGGATCCCCCACTTGCCATATGGGATTTCACTACTTCAGAATATTGAAGCCATTATTATACCTGCAAAGACCTTTCTGGATCCTGCATCTACTACCACTCAGGTGTTCAGTATCCTGTCATCTATATCATGTGTGGATTTGACAAACTCTTCAGAGATTTAAGTCAAATAAAAGCACAGATATAACAGGAGGCCAAAGAAAAAAATCATTAGAATTGCCACTTAAGACTTTTCCTAGATTATCTTTGATTCATTAATGGGCTCTTTTGGGGAGAATGTTTCATCATTTATGAATACATCTAATTGTCCATCTATTAAAGGCCATGTAAAAATGGTTGTGCACCTTTTAGCCCTGTGAAGAGGCCTGTGTGGTAAGGAACTGAGGCCAGCCTTGAGCCAATGAGGCACTGAATCCTGCCAGCAATGACATGAGTGAGCTCAGAAGCAGATCTCCTCCAGTCAAGCTTTCAGATGACCACAGCCCTGGTTGACACCTTGCAGCTTTGTGAAAGACTCTGAAGCGGAGGACTCATCTAAGCTCTACCCTGACTCCTAACCTAGAGAAACTGAGATGATAAATGTTGTTTAAAGCCACTAAAAAAAAAAAAAAATTGTGCACATTTTAATCCATTCATTTCACCTTTGGGAATATAGCCCAAAGAAATTATCTAAAATAAAGACAAGGATTTAAAAGTAAATATATTCTGGGGTGCCTGGGTGACTCAGTTTGTTAAGCATCTGCCTTTGGCTCAGGTCATTATCTCAGGGTCCTGGAATCGAGCCCTGCATTGGGCTCAGCAGTCTGCTTGTCTCCCTCTTGCTCTCCCTCTGCCCCTCCTCCTGCTCATGCTCTCTCTCTCTCTCAAATAAATAAACTCTTTAAAAATTTTTAAATTAAAAATAAATATATATTTTTTTAAAGATTTTATTTATTTTTTCATGAGAGACACACAAAGAGAGAGAGAGAGGCATGGACACAGGCAGAGGGAAAAGCAGGCTCCATGCAGGGAGCCCAATCTGGGACTCGATCCTGGGTCTCCAGGATAACACCCTGGACTGAAGGTGGCACTAAACCTCTGAGTCACCAGGGCTGCCCCAAAATAAATATATTAATTTGTTCATTCAGAAGTATGTTTTGAGTACCTCCCATGATCCAGCACTATACTATATATCTTAAATAATATTTTTCAAATAATTACACTTATGAATATATCATTATAAATAGAGATAAATGCTCTGAAAGAAAGGAAAACCATTCTGTGACAGACTGAGAACATTTAGAAAGGCTTTCCCAAGAAACAGACTTTTAATCTAAGAATCAAAAGATCAATAGGGAAAAAAAAAGATGAATAGGAGATACCTACACATAGGAGAAAGGGTGGTGAGGAACATTCTGAATAGAGAGAAAGGTATTTGCAAAGATCTTGTGATGCATGGAATGTTTAAGAAACGTAAAGAAAGTCTTTCAGTTATGTCACTAAAAGCTAAGGAGTAAAAGGGAGTACCCTGTGAGATGAAACAGTTTCCAGCAGTGGAAAGGAATTAAAGAATTGGAAGCTCATGGGAATAATATGATCAGATCCTTCTTCAAAAGGAAAAAATAAAAATCTCTCCTCCCAAAGTATGAAGAATGAATTGGGTTCATGGTAGAGTACATAAGGAAAGACTGGTTAGGGGTACTAGTTAGTCTAAGTGAGAGATGATTGTCTTTTGAACTAGCATAATGACTCTGTAAGTAGAGAGAACAGACTGGATTGAGAAATATTTTGCTGATAAAATCAATAACTGATGATGGATCGGTATGGAAAATATGAGGAAGGTGGATCATGCAACTGCATAATTGACAGTATCATTGCTTGGAACAGAAAACACAAGGACAGAAGCAAGTTTAGAAGAGTAGATCATGGGATGCTCTCGAGTGGCTCAGAGGTTGAGTGCCTGCCTTTGGCTGAGGGTGTGATCCCGGATTCCTGGGTTCGAGTCCCACATCAGGCTTCCTGCATGGAGCCTGCTTCTCCCTTTGCCTGTGTCTCTGCCTCTCTCTCTCTCTCTGTCTCTCATGAATAAGTAAATAAAATTTTAAAAAAGAAAAAAGAGTAGATCATGTCACAAGAGTCTGAAGTAGCTCTGAGGTAGTGAAGTGGGGATATCAGGTAGATATGTGAACACATAGCTATTCTGAGCTAGAGATGAATACTTGGAGATGTCACTGTATAGATGGTGTTTGAAACCTAATTTAAGAGTATAAAGTAGAAAAGAAAAAGAGTATAAAATAGAAAACTAGAGTTAACTTATCCAAGATTGATCCCTGCAGGCTGACTTCCCAGAGGGGAGGCAATCTTCCTGAAAAGCTTGATGGAAACTGGATAAATCTGAGCGGTAAAGGTGGTGTATTCCAACAGAATATCGAGGTATTGGATCAGGGTGTGCAGGAGTGAAGAGTAAGAGAGAGGTAGCTGGAGTGGGATGTGGGGTTAAGAGAAGGTTTTTCTGTTTTGTATTTTCAAGTAATAAAATAATTGAAGATTTTTTTTATGTTTTTTTAAAGATTTTATTTATTTATTTATTCATGAGAGACACAGAAAGAGAGGCAGAGACACAGGCAGAGGGAGAAGCAGGCTCCATGCAGGGAGCCCGACTTGGGACTCGATCCCGGGTCTCCAGGACCACACCCTGGGCCAAAGACGGGCACTAAACCACTGAGCCACCCCGGTGTCCCTGAAGATGCTTTAAATGCTCTGCTTGAAACTAATAGAATAATCCAGAAAATAAAGGAAAGTCTTAGTCCATTCAGGCTGCTATAACAAAAATCTCAGAGAGTGGGTGATTTAAACAACAAACATTTGTTTCTCAGTTCAGGAGACAGGAAGGTCAAATCAGGGTGCCAGCATGGTGGGATTCTGATGATGCCTTCTTCCAGGTTGCAAACTGCTGTTTCCTTGTACCCTCACACAGCAGAAAGAGCGAGAGAGCTCTGTGAAGCTTCTTTCTTAAGGGCACTAATCCCATTTACAAAGCTTCATCCTCATGACTTAATCACCTCCCAAAGACCCCACTTCCTAGTGCCATCACTTTAGGGGTTAGGATTTCAATATATGATTTTTGGAGGAACACAAACATTTGGTCAATAATGAGGAATAATCAATAATGTAAGATCTAAAGCATGGGAAGCTTCGTCAATAAATGAGACCTGCTTCAATGTTCAACAATAAGAAAATTGTCCAACAAATTGCAGAATGTCTACATAATGCAATGTGTTGCAGCCATTACAAATGGTGTGTATGAGAAAAGGATAGCATTGATCCCAGGAAGGGCAAGGTGGGAGGGGGCTCTGGGGATAGAAAATTAAGTGACAAAGGCCAGCAATGGCAATGAGACTTATCACTTTATCCCTCTACAACTCTTTCTAATTTTCACCTCTATGAATTCATTTCTTATTCAACACTGTGAAAATAAACATAGTAAATGATGTGAAACAAGAAACAATGATAAATATGTAAAGCATTAATATATAAAGTATTTGCGGTTTCCCCCAAAATATTCAACCTCCCTATACTTTTATGAGAATCCTTATTTAATTTTTTTCCAAGGATAGAGGATTTTAAAATTATTATTAAGGATTTTTTTTTTTACTTAAAGTAAGGAAAATAGCAAAATAAAATCCTATATATTCATCATCCAATCAACCTTGTTTTGTCAATATTCCCATTGACACTCCATCCTCATGCTGGATTACTTTTTTTTCCCCCTTCTATGTGATTTTTATTAGGGGATGGAGGTGAACATGGGGGCATTATTAAGTTCTCAGCACAGGAGCCAGAGTATAGGAAATTTTGGAGGGATCCCTGGGTGGCGTAGCGGTTTGGCGCCTGCCTTTGGCCCAGGGCGCGATCCTGGAGACCCGGGATCAAATCCCACATCGGGCTCCTGGTGCATGGAGCCTGCTTCTCCCTCTGCCTGTGTCTCTGCCTCTCTCTCTCTCTCTCTCTGTGACTATCATAAATAAAATTTAAAAAAAATTTTAAAAAAAAAGGAAATTTTGGAGCCTCCTCCTGGGGCACAGCCACAGAGGAGGGGGCAGCTCTTCTGGTACTCAAGAGAAGGTAGTTAGTTTTAAGCCATTCTTTCACTTTATTGTAAGTCTCCATAAACCAGTTCCTGATCTTCGCAGGAATGTCACTCAGCTTGATGCTCTCAATGGCCTCCCATGCCTTGTCCTCCAGGTGTTACCAAACTCCTTCAGCTAATCTGGGATGCACTCCAAAGTTCTGATTATTTGTGAGGCCACCTGGGCCAAGGCTGGGCCTTCCAAAACCATCCACAGAACCACCGCCACAACCGGGAGCGACAGGATGAGCCTCATGGTTAGGTCCAAGGGAGAGTCTGGTTCAGTCTCAGGACAGCACGGGGTTACACTGGATTACTTTAATGTAAATTGCAGACATTGTAGCATTTTATCTGTAAACATTTCTCATGTATCTTCAAAAGATAAAGGACTCCCCAAAATAATTATACTACTATAATTATGTATAAAATGTTTGCAAATTGATATTGTCAAATATCCAGATGATGTTCACATTTTCTCAACTGTCTTAGTCATATCTTTTTTAAAAAGACTTTATTTGCAAGAGAGTGAGAGGACAAGCGGGGGTGGGGGGAGATAAACAGACTCCCCCGCTGAGTATGAGGGGACATGGTCTCAATCCCAGGACCCCGAGATCACAACCAGAACTAAAGTCAGATGGTCAACCAACCGAGCCACCCAGGTATCTTTTACATTAGTTTCAGGTACACAACATAGTGATTTGACAAATCTATACGTTACCTGATGCTTGCCACGGTATGTATAGTTACCATCTGTCGCCATATAACCTTATTATAATATTATTGACTATATTCTTTATGCTATACTTTTTATCCTTGTGACTTATTTTACAACCAAAAGTTTGTAACCCTTAATCCCTTTTTCCTATTTTACCCATCTCTTCCTCTGCCCTCCCCTCTGGCAACCACCAGTTAGTTCTTTGTTTTTATGAGTCTGTTCTAAATTTAGGTTTGTTCATTTGTTTTGTTTTCATGGATTCCACATATAAATGAAGTCATATGGCATTTTCTTTATCTTATTTCACTTAGCATAAAACTCTCTAGGTAATCTATGTTGTCATAAATGACAAGATTTTGTTCATTTTTATGGCTGAGTAATATTCCATTGTGTGTATGCATAAATAAATATGTATATCTTAGACATTTTTGACAATTTTCTAAGATTTTTTTTTTGAGAGAGAGAGCATGAGTGGGAGGGGCAGAGGGAGATTAGAATAATTTGATACTCATTTGGAGAAAAAAGAAAAGAATCCCAATCTCTATGTCACATCACACAAATTAATCTGGGAAAGATCATAAATCTGCACATAAGAGCTAAAACTATAAAGGTTTAAGAAGAAAATACAGGAGACTACTTTCGTGGTCTAGGAGAAGGCAAAGATTTCTTATACAGGTCACTGAGAGCAAAAAAATATAAAAGCAGACATTTGATGTTAGTTTTCAATGGTAAAAACTCATGCTCATCAAAAGATACCATTATGAAAATGAATAGGCAAATTATCCATGGGAGGGGCGCCTGGGTGATTGGTCAGTTAAGTCTCTGTCTTTTGATCTCAGCTCAGATCTTGATCTCAGGGTGGTGAGTTTGAGCATCGTGCTGGTGCTCAAATTATCCATGGGAAAGAATAATCATAAAGCACATATATTATAAAGAATTTCAAAAAAAAAAAAAGAATTTCTTGGGCAGCCTGGGTGGCTCCATGGTTTAGCACTGCCTTCAGCCCAGGCCTGATCCTGGAGACCTGGGATCGAGTCCCATGTCGGGCTCCCTGCATGGAGCCTGCTCCTTCTCCCTCTGTCTGTGTCTCTGCCTCTATCTGTGTGTCTCTCATGAATAAATAAATAAAATCTCAAAAAAAAAAAATACAATCCAGTAGGGATACCTGGCTGGCTCTGTCACTAGAGCATGAGACTCTAGATCTCAGAGTTTTTTTTTTTTAATTTTTATTTATTTATGATAGTCACAGAGAGAGAGAGATAGGCAGAGACACAGGCAGAGGGAGAAGCAGGCTCCATGCACCGGGATCCCGACGTGGGACTCGATCCCGGGTCTCCAGGATCGCGCCCTGGGCCAAAGGCAGGTGCCAAACCGCTGCGCCACCCAGGGATCCCTAGATCTCAGAGTTTGAGTTCAAGCTCCATATCGGGCATAGAGCTTGCTTAAAAGAATGTTTTTTTAAAGCAATAAATAAAAGATGACCTAATAAATTGGAGATATTTGTGCTGTAGTACTCTCAGAAAATGTATCACCCCTGAGACAGAAAGACATTCTAGTACCTTTTTTTAAAAAGATTTTATTTATTTATTCATGAGAGACACAGAGAGAGGCAGAGACACAGGCAGAGGGAGAAGTAGGCTCCCTGCGGGGGCCTGATGTAAGACTTGATCCTAGGACCCCGGGATTACACCCTGAGCTGAAGGCAGATGCTCAACCACTGAGCCACCAGGTGTCCCGACATTCTAATATCTTTTATGACACACAAAGATAGTATTTATTCTAGTAAAGCATGAGTCTTCTTCTCTAAGACTAAAATGAAATAATATAGGAATAGGGTGGAAGATGTTCTCCTTTCCAGACAACATTCATGCTTAACATATGGGAGAGAATTAGTCCTGGAAAAACCTAACTGTAGTAAAATAATTTTTTTGAGTCCTGAGATAACATACTACAAATATTGAGGACATATACATTAAAAAAAAATCCATACCTAACTCTATGAATTCAAAGTACTATAGATACCAATTCTCTTCCCCATATCAACCATAGTAAGTACATGCCAAAGGCAGCCAATGCTTGCAGATACAAATTGCAAAGTAAAAATTGCAATCTACTTTCTCGGGAGTAGATTATTGCAAGCCTACATGAAATTTAGGATTAAAATTAAATTAAATGTATTCATTTTGGGAGAGATGTAAATCATGGGATTTCCATAAATCTCATAAATAGTGATTGTGTAAAGTAGAAGCTTTTGGCTAAAATAATTTTGATGTTTTTTTTTTTTTTAATTTTGATGTTTAAAATCTTAATTACTGTTGCAAAAATTTCATGGTTTACGCTAGTATTAAAAGTAGTCCTAGGGGGCGCCTGGGTGGCACAATGGTTGAGCAGCTGCCTTTAGCTCAGGTCGTGATCCCAGGATCCCAGGTTCGAGTTCCACATCAGGCTCCCCACGGGGAGCCTGCCTGTCTCTGTGTGTCTCTCATGAATAAATAAATAAAATCTTAGGGCAGCCCTGGAGACCCAGGATCGAGTATCACGTCGGGCTCCCTGCCTGGAGCCTGCTTCTCCTTCTGCCTGTGTCTCTGCCTCTCTCTCTCTCTCTCTCTCTCTCTTTCTCTCTCTCTCATAAGTAAATAAAATCTTTAAATAAATAAATAAAATCTTTTTTTTTAAAGGTCTTACAAAGTGAGGCATTAGAATATAGAGATAGGCAACCTCCAAAGTGAGACTCATTCTGAGAATTTTAAATTTTTAAACTTTTATATTTTTTTAAGATTTTATTTATTTGAGAGAGAGCGATCGAGAGAGCAAGCATGAGCAGGGACAGGGGAGGGAGAGAGAGAGGCAGACTCCCCACTGAGCAGGGAGCCCGATGCAGAGCTCCATCTTGGGACTCCCAGATCATGACCTAAGCAGAAGGCAGACGCTTAAACGACTGAGACACCCAACCACCCCAAAATTTTAAATTTCTAAAGCACTAGCAGAAGTCTCTGAATTTCATTATAAACGAAATAAAATCAGTAATTAGTCCTATGGAAGAATTTTGTGAATTTTGTAGTAGGTTTAGTGCCCTTAGTGATCACTTGATAGCGTGAAAGATAATGTTTCCTAACAAAAAATAATAGTGTCAAGAAAATTAGTATTATTGAATTGTGCATATTTGAAATTATACATAATCTTTTTTCCTATTTCAGTAAAATTCTGCCTTTTCTAAACATTCAGTTTGAGTTAGATAAATGATGTTAATGAGTCCATGTCGTCATCAATAGCTTAGTCCCAAATTCGATGCAAATATTTATATGCAAAGTGAAGGTGGACATACAATAAAGAATAGCCATTTTTATTTTACTCTCAGGGAGAATAAATTCTAGAAAGTTGTGACATGTGCAAATATAATAGTAATAAATGGCAAACTGTGGAGTTTCCTTCAAGTTGTGATAAAAACCCTGGAGATATGTGGGGGGAGAATGATCACTGCATAGCAGGGAGGGAGTGGAATCAAGGAAATTTTCATGCCCAAAAGGAGGTCACATTAACACATGGGGAATAGAAACAAGCAGGACAATCTGATTAACAACAAATAATAACAGCTGATAATTGTTGAGCATTAATAGCTGATTTAGCTGAGGCTTATGGGCAATTGGAGCATTAAGGCTAACATGTGTTAGCCAGATTTTACTTAGCCTTGATGCTGTGGAGGAGCTTGAGGCCAGCTCTGCAAGCAGTGAGGAACGACATAATTAGATGGTAGTAGATGATGATGGCAACAAGTGAGTAAGTTAATAGGCCCTACAATTATACAGGTGAGTGCAAACAAAACATAGTATTAAGGTTGGAGTGAAGAAAAATGATGGATGTGGATACTACGGATTAACAGGATGCAGAATATAGAATCTAGAGGGGCTGTGGACTACATGGGCAAGAGTTAAAGATGACTCCAAACTTAGTGGTAGTCAGGAGTAAGTTCTTTTGAGGGAGAAAAGCTTGTTCAAAGTTAAAACGAGAGCACTTGGATGGCTCTGGGTTGTAAATTTGAGCCCCACATTGGGTGTAGAGATTACTTGAAAATAAAATATTTTTTAAAAGTTGTCGAAGACTTTTAAACAGGGGTGCCTGGGTGGCTCCATTGGGTAAATGTCTGCCTTCCACTCAGGTCAATATCCTGGAGTCCCAGGAGCCCCCACATCGGGCTCCCTGCTCAGTGAGGACTCTGCTTCTCCCTCTCCCTCTGCTCCTCTCCTCTGCTCCTGCCTTTCTCACACTTACTCTCTCTCTCAAATGAATACATAAAAAACTTAAAAAACAAACAACGTTTAAACAGATTTCCATAAAGGAAGGCATTTTATTTATTTATTTATTTATTTATTTATTTATTTATTTATTTTGACAATCGTTTTAAATTCAAGTCCTCCATTTCTCATAAAGCTAGGTCTGAGACATTCAAATTTAGTGTTATGAATGTTTGGTTCTGTCTCCCCTCCACTTGGTGCAGCAGACTTACTGGTGAACACATGTCACCATGTTTCTTACTATTTATGTGCACAAGCTGTGTCTCCAACTCGAAATCATAGACTGCAGAGTTGGAAGAGCCTTCTCAAGGCTGAGCCTGGAGTATGGGACAATCTAAAGAGACATTTAATAAGTGCATCTGTCATCTGAGTACTGGTTTTCCACATCCATGTTTCAGTTGCATTTAATTTACATAAAATCACCTTAAATAACCATGAAGAATAGATTTGCTCACCTTTTCTTCAAACCAAATCATGCAGTGGAAAAGTAAAGCGTTTAATTTACCAGAGTAGAGTGGTTTAGGACTGGGAATGGAGAGGTGGGCATTCTAGTGCCGACACTGACACTGGAACACTGTGATTCCTTCAAACTGTCCAGTTTCAGGTTTCTTCATCTGCAAACTGAAATTTATTAACAGGACTTTTTCAGTTGCAAGTGACAGAAGTGTGACTTCAGCCATCTTATGTTAAAAAAAGGAATTTATTAATTGAATAGGATGCCTTATGGACTCCCCAAGGGAGGAAGCACCATTAGAACGCTCTCTGGTCTGTCAGATAAATTTTTCTAGAGAACAACTTGAAACATTTCACTTTCCACCTCAGAATCTATGTTGTTTTCCCCATTCTCCATAATTTAAAGTCTAAACTCCTAAGCATACTGTTCAAAACCTGACACAATCTGTTTTCAAACCACTTTTTCAGTCCTGCATTTATTGAGCACTCACTGCAACCAGGATTTGTCCTAGAGGGAAATAAGTTGGGATTAGAATTCATGGGTCAATTCCTACTAACCGTGTGTCTTGCAAAAAAACTTCCCAAACTCCTGGAAGCCTCATTTTCATCACTTGCAAAATGGGAATACATACAGTATCTGTCTTTTTTTCAATTACTTCATTCTGTATTTCACAGAAAGAAACATAGTTTCACATCTTACAGCTTTCCTTTTTTTTTAAAAATTTTTATTTATTTATTTATTTATTCATAGAGATGCAGAGAGAGAGAGAGATAGAGACACAGGCAGAGGGAGAAGCAGGCTCCATGCAGAGAGCCTGACGTGGGACTCGATCCCGGGACTCCAGGATCATGCCCTCGGCTGCAGGCGGCCACTCTCCGACCAGGGTACAGAGTCAAGCTATTTAAATAGGTTGCTCTCTCAGGAGCCATGTACATGAGAGATGTAGTTCCCCCCAAAAAATGGGAGCTGAGAGTTAAAAAATAATTTGGCCAATACAGAGGATGTGAACTTACTTTTTCAACTCTAAAAGTCTGTGTCTGGGAAATAACATTTTTTTTGGCACATCCTTGACATGTATTCTTTCAAAGTGTTCTGTAAAGTATTTGCTTCTTTTGTTTGTACTTCCAGCCTGCATTTATCTCCTGAATCCTTCTTCATTTTTAGCATTACCACACCCCCAGGAATCCTCAATTAATTTAGTATCTTAGCATTTGTTGCTTTTAGGAAAACAAGAAGGCCGAACTGATCTAAGAGATCTCTCCTCCACAATAGCCACTGTGGAAGACTGTGCCCTCTCACCACTCTCTTGACCCAAATTGGCCATTTGGGACAGAGTCAAGAATACTTGATCCACCTCTCCACTCTGAGCCTTGGAGGTCGTAGACTTCATGTTATCAAGGGAAGAGCAGAACTTGAACTTAGAGCTTTATTTAACCTGGACACTCATCACAGCTCCAAAGTCCTTATTTAACCTCAGCTCTACGTAATTAACCATTGATTTTGGTGCCCCAACCTGCTTCCTACCCTATCCTACTGTGACAATTTAACCTCTGCATTTCAACATTTGGGGCATTGGTTCTTCAAATTACATCTATAACCTAGTATAGCCTATAGCATTCACAAAGGCAGGGCTTGACTTCATATGGAAATCCTGGAAGAAAAACAATAAAGATGATGGGATCTATCTTTTCTTCACAATTACCTGAAATGTAGATACCTGGGAATGCGAACATAGTGGTTTAGAAATAGAATGTAGCAAATCTTTGTTGCTTAACAGTTCTTTTTTAGCGGATCACTAAATCAATTGGAGAGGGGTGATTTTCTTTTTTCATTTTCCTAAAAAATCTATGAAGGATCTTTAGTTTCTCTCTCTGAATTTTAATGCAATAGATCCAGTTATACTCCCTGGGTTATTACAGAGAAAAGTTTGGTGAGATGGGACCAGAAGGCACATAAAGGGGGAAGCAGGTGCTCTAGACTGGATGCCTGAGAAATAGTGGGGAGGGAGAGATCATCTGGGGCTGCTGATCATTCCTCTATTAAGACCCAGTGATACTTGGGAGAGCTTTCTGTTAGAGGATTACATGGCCCTGATTCCCTCATTCTTGGAAGGAATTCTTCCCAAAGCACTGAAGGTAGAAAGAAGTCTGATTCTCACCGAGGAACCTACATGTCCATGTACTATTTACAGTGATACTCAGATAAGTGCCACTAGGCTGGCACTATTCTACTATAGCTATAGAATAGCTCCTATACTATAATACTATAGTATTAGCTATAGTAACTAATCTATTCTGAATAGCTTTTTATAATTCAAATATTTTTGGAAGATATCATAAGACTGTAAGGCTAAAAGAAATAGCCCTTCATCCTTTTGACATCTCCTTATCTCTCCAAATCCCTATTTCATATGTTCAACAGATGAAACAAGTACAGAGCTTTGTGTTTCATGCTAAAGGAGATCATGATAAATGTGTTGTACTAGTCTATAAAAAAAACAACAAATGAAAACTGGTGGTGGAGATAGAGGAGAGTCAAACACATGGTGGAAAACATATTAAGACATGCATATTTTATTTCACCGAACACGTTTTTATTGTGTATCAATTCCATTCCAGGTGTTGTTCTAGGTACTGGGGATATAGCAATAAACAAATAATATTCCTATCCTCATGGGTTTACACTCTAGTGGAGAAAACTTAAAATATGAAAATTAAAAATAAATAATATGATATTAGCCATATAAAAGTGCTGAGGAAAAAAGGCAGAAGGAACAAGTACAAAAGTCATTAAGTGGAAAAGAGCTTGGGGTGTTTGAGGAATAGCACAAAGCCCAGTGTCATTAGAATACAATGAGTTTAGGAGAAAGTGTAGGAAATAAGGTCAAAGAGGTATTGGTAGGTAGACATAGTCTGAGGAACCAAATGGTTTGAACCAATGGAGTGATATAATCTTATGTATATTTTTAAAATATTTGCCTAGCTACTGAGTAGAGAGCATACTGTAGGAGTCAAAAGCACAAGCTAGGACGTCAGTTATGAGAATATTGCCAACAATGCAGTAGAGGAATAGTGGTGGCTTGCACCAAGAGTACTTCAGTGACGGTGGTGAGATGTATGTTTTTTGAGATTTTGCAGGTGCATAGGATGAGGGGTTTAAGACAAAGAGAGAAGTCAGAGTCTAAGATTTAGAGCCTAAGGATTTTGTCCCAAGTTACTGGGTGACTGAAGTTGCTATTTAATGATGTGGAGGACTCTGGAGGAGGAGCTGGTTGGGGTGGGGAATAATTAATTACCAGTCCTTCATCTTTGAGATGCTTATTAGACATCTAAGAAGAAATGTCAAGTAGGAGGCTGGACAGATGAGTCTGGCATGGAGGAAAGAGGTCAATACTAGATACATTCCATTTTTTAAAAAAATATATTTTATTTATTCATGAGAGACACAGAGAGAGAGAGAGGCAGAGGCATAGGCAGAGGGAGAAGCAAGTTCCATGCAGGGAACCTGATGTGGGACTTGATCCCGGGTCTCCAGGACCACGCTGTGGGCCGAAGGCAGCGCTAAACTGCTGAGCCACCTGGGCTGCCCAATACATTCCATTTTTTACCATATGTACATTAGCTATCTCATCAGCATTGTAGTCTTAAAACCACGGAAATGAATGAGACCCTTTAGGAAATGACTGAGAATAAAGAAATTTGAGGTAATAAGCCATGTAATATATTATGGAAAGGACGGTGTAGATCTAGCAAAGCAGTCTAAGGAGCAGTAGTGAGAGCCGGTAGGCCAGAAGTGAAGAAAGTAGTTACAGTGCACCTGAGAGAGTAGAAAGTCTCAAAACTGACTACTGAATGAGGCAGCATAGAGGTCATTGTGTTATTGGTAAGTACAATTTCATTGGAGTGACCAGTGTGACTCCAATTGTGACCTGATTGGAATGGGTTTAGTGAGAAATGAAACATCTTTCCTATATCGCTCAATATAGTGTTCATTTGTATAACTCATTTAAGGGACAGTTTGGCAATAGCTAGCAAAATTCAAACTCACATGCCTTTGACCTGGCAATTCAACTTGGAATTTATCCTGTAGATATACTTGAATATGCGTAAAATAACATATAAAGGTAATTTTTAAAGACTATGGTAAAATTTATGTAACAAAACTTACCAGCTTAACCATATTTAAGTGAATGGTTTGGTGGAATTAAGTACATCCACCTTGTTGTGTAACCATCACCACCTCCATTTCCAGAACATTTTTCGTCTTACCAAACTGAAACTTTGTACCCATCATTCCCCAACTCCCTCCCCCAGCCCCTGGCAACACTCTTCTACTTTCTGTTTCTATGACAAAGAGGTGTTTTTTGACCACCATCATATATAAATTAATAGTGTTATATTAATTAAATATGACGGCCTTTAAGCTGAGGTGGTTCTTATATCTTAGCAGCCTATGTAAGAAAACCAGATACTAAGCCTGTAAATGTCTCAAAGTTAAGAAATAAAAACCTTAGGACAACCAGTCACGAGCAGCCAACGAGGCTGCCCCAAACTTAAGGCAACTATAGCCAAACAATTTCCTTGCTTTGCTCCTATGTCTTCTCTATAAAAGTCTTGCCCCTAACTCCTGTTAGTGGAGTACTTCTAGCCACCTTTAGACATTGGATGCTGCCCAATTTGAATATATTTTTGCTCAAATAAACCTTAAAATTGTAATATACTTCAGTTTATCTTTTGACTGTACCTGTCCAACCCCTCCTACCATTTTCTAGATCCTTTATCCTGTTTTATTTTTTCTCATTACATTTATCTCCACCTGACACATATTGTTGTTTATCTGTCTCCCCTCCCCCATTGGAATGTATGCTCCTTGAGGGCAGGACATTTGTATATTTTTGTTTTGTTTTTTCTATATCCTCAGAATCTAGCATAATACTTGGCACGTGTAGCAGCACAGTATTTGTTGGCATGAATGAGGTTCAGGGGGAAATGCACTCCTATTTTAATTTCCTGGTTGATGGATTAGACTCTGACCCTGAGGATGTACATTCTCTAGGAGTTGAGCCCTTACTCCTTTGTCTCTATTTCTCCCCATCTATCAGTTCTTGATCAGCACAACTTTTTTCTTAATGCAACTTTGATCCAATTTCTTATCTTTTACACCATTTTAAATCTGTAGTCCCCTTGTCCTTCCTCAATGACCTCCGAAATACTGCTACTTCCAGTTCATTGATGTCTCCAAGATACATTAACATATTGACTATTTCTTCCTCTCTCTGTGTGTTTACTAATATTATCCTGAATGCACACACTAGGTTTCTGGAGTAGAGACAGATTATTATTATTCACTTAAAAGCAAATAACCCCCCCTATGGTGTTCCGTGTCTCAATTCTTCCCCCTGGAATGATACAACAAAAGTCATATATGACTCTACAAATACAGGGCTTATATTGTAGCAGACTAATGCCCTCTCCCCCCAAAAAAGAATCTGGGCATTTATATAAAAGGGAGAGGCGCTGTCCCCTTCCCCACTGAAAATCTCCTTGGAGATGGGATGGAAAGGATCCTGGATTCTCTTATAAATAAATCTCTTAGGGGAAGATAAGATCGTTGTCTTCAGCTTTACAACACAGCCATGCCTCCATGGTTCTGGCTTTCACTCCCCCCTACACACACACAACTATAAACACATGCCTCTGTGAGGTAAATCTGGAAGTCTCTCATTATCTAATCAGTCATAAATTACCTTTCACTGCTTGCTGGAACCATGCTTCAGTAACTTTTGTTCAGAAATCCCTGGCTATGCAGAAACCTAAAAATGTTTTCTCTACAGCCCCCACCATCTTACCCTCCAAATTTGCTAGCATCCAGCAAGAACCTTAATTGCAAGCATCAGAATCTTACTCCGACTGATTTAAGCTAAAGAGTCATGAGGAAGCACACGGTCAGGCTTGAAAACCAGGCAAGGAGGTCTGAACAGCAATCAGGGTTACAAACAAGATCATTCCACAGAACGAGTCTGACATGACTGCTGATGAATGCCAGGCATCACAGCCACACAGCTACTATCAGCTGTTAGCTGCTGAGAGCAAATACTGGATGCCACACCAGAACTTCTGCTACTGCCAGGCCTACTATAAGAATAGATTAGAGAGTCAATTCTTTATGTCATAGGTTTCCAGTGGTTGAGCCTAGAATATGTGGTTCTGCCCAAGTTGCAAAGAAGGCTAGGAAAGTGAGTCTGTCATTTTCGCATCTATGGTGGAAAGTGAGTGCTGACTATAGCTAAGACTTTACTATGGGGAGTTGCCCACCCCACCCCCACCAAACAAAGGAAGCTCTGATGCTGGGCAACCACAAAAACAAGAAATGCCCACTATTTGGCTATTTACCTGTGTTCTTTATCTCAGTCTTTATCTATATCTATCCAAATGCATAAGCCAGAAATCATGGCAGCATCTCTGAATTGTTCACTCCTATACCCAATAGGTCTCATTGTATCTCACTGACCACCACCCCTTAAGCATTTCTTCTTTCCCTCCAGGTTTATTGGGAAAACTAACAGATGTGTTGCATGTCTTAGTTTAAAGTGCACAACATAATGATTTGATATATGTATATATTGCAAAATGATTACTAAAATAGGTTTAGTCAACAACCATCATCTTCCATAGTTACAAAAATTTTTTTTGTGTTGAGAACTTTTAAGATCTACTGTCTTAGCAACTTTCAACTATACAACACAATATTGTTAACTATAGTCACCAGGCCACACATTATATCCTGGAAGCTTTTTTTCTTGCAACTGGAAGTTTGTATGTTTTGACCACCTTCACCATCCTCCTGCCCACCCCCCACCCCCAAGCCCTTCTTTTATCTGCCTTTTACTTTTATCCCCATTACCATGGCCACAATCGAGGCTTCATCATTTTCTCTGCAATATACTCTTTTTATAGTGTCCTACTTGGTTACCCTGAGCCAGACCTTTACCCCCCTCAATCAGTCATTTACACTCTGTAAAGACATTACATAAATGTCTTTCTAATAATATTCAATCATGTCAGTCTTTTAATTAAAGTCTGTCAAGTAGTCTTCATCACATTTAGAATAAAGTTCAGACTATTGGAAATGGCACACAAGACCCCTTCTGAGGTCTCATTTTCAGCTGCATCTTCTTTCAGCTCTATGAACCCTTCACTTTAGTCATGACAAAACACTTGTTCTCCAAATACATAGTGCTTTCTCACACATCGTATCTATGCATATACTATTGCTTCTCTCCAGAATGTCCTTTCAACCTCATTTACTTGCTTAAGTCTTACTTTTTCTTCAAGACTCAGCTCATGCCTCCCCTAGATGAGTTAGGGACCCACCCTCTCTGATCACATAGCTTATTCTATACACGTATATCAGTTTAATCATTATTTGTTAGGTTATTTTACTGTTTGTCTCCCTTACTAGTGATTTCTTTGAGATAGAGACTTGCTATCTCTATATCCTCACTGTCTTGAATATTCAATAAATATTTGGTGATAAGATAAAAAACATCATTGGAAACAGAAAAGAGTTTCCATTGGACATACAGAAGGGATATGTATGATTTTAAGTAGAAAATATTCAAAGATCTTGCCCCAGAAACAATTCTTATGAGTAAGAGGCTATATAGGACCCCAGCAAAAGTTATCCAAATAGTATTAATTTCAAATATAGAATTAATTTCATACATAGAAATTCTTTCCACCATAAAGTACTTAAAAGTCACCATCTTCTAATGTAGTCAGCTGATCTGCCTTAGAAATGTTTGAAATGATGGTACTCATGTGAAGGCAAAAATCTGAGTTCTTAAAAAGACAAGTATTGTATGATATCAGTTATGTGTGATCTAAAAAAGACAAATTCAGAGAAATAGAGAATAGAGTGGTGAATACCAGGTGTTGGGTGTAGAGGCTCTTTTAGGCAATAGGCTTGAGCAGTGTAAAGTAGAAAGGACCCATGGTGGCCCCCTGGCTAAATACAGACAAGCTCATCAGGCGACCCGCCTCAAAATATCCATAGGCACTAACTAACCAATGGAAACCAGGCAGTTCCCAAATAAGGGAAAATTCCAATTGTCCCCATACCTACTCACCTTCTCCCTTTAAAAACACCCCCTACCCATGGAGTATGGACATTTTAACAATATTAATTCTTCCAACCCATAAGCATCCCTGGAATAAATCCTATTTGATCATCATGTATGAACTTTTGCTGTACTGTGAAATTCAGTTTGCTAATATTCTGTTAAACTGCCTTGTGGCAGTCTCTCCATTGCTGTCCTGCCCACAGCCCCCTTGCACTGTATTCAATAAATTTCTATTTCTTTTGTTCTGCCTCAGGTGAATCCTTTCATTGCCCACACTACCAGCTTCCACCTGATGGGATCGCCTCCCTTTTTGGGGGCCCTCATCTGATTGGAAGAGATACAACTTTGGGGAGTGGGGGAAATGAAGAGATATTGGTCAAAGAGTACAAACTTGTAGATAAAAGATTAACAGCTTCAGGGAACTAATGTACAGCATAGGAAATGAGGAAATTGAAAAGATACTGGTAAAAGGATATAACTTCTTGTTATAAAATTAACAACTTTGGGGATCTAATACTATATCATATATTTGAACACTGCTAAGAGAGTAGATCTTAAATATTCTCATCACGAAAGAGAAATGGTCAACTATGTGATGGAATGGAAGTGGTAGCTAATAATGTGGTGATAATTATTTTGTAATTTAGAAATATATCAATATCCAGTCCACCTTAAACTTACACAATGTTATGTGTCAATTATATCTCAATAAAGGAATAAAAAAGCTGATGCAAAGAAAAAAAAAACCCTGGGTTTTAATGTGGCAAGTTAAGTTTTAAGGCAATGACATATCAATAAAATGGTGTGGCTTTGTTCTATCATTCTTGTTAAGCAAATCAGACAATTGCTTATATTTCCTCCAGTCCTTAGTTGCTGTAATTGTAGTAATTGTTCAATAAAAGTAACAGAGTTGTTCCTGGCTGGCTCAATTGGTAGAGCATTCGATTCTTGGTCTTGGAATTGTACGTCTAAGCCCCACGTTGGGTGTAGAAATTACTTTAATAAATAAATGAATAAACAACAAATAAATAAATAAAATAAAAGGAACATAGCTTATTCTATACACATATATCAGCTTAATCACTATTTGTGATTAAGCAACTGACAAGCAGCCATAAGCATATGGATGATCCAGAACAAAGTTGTTAGATTTTGCGTGTGAGGCTATAATTATAAGATCAGAGCAGAATCCACCATGACTAGAAGTCTAATTATAGCTCAGTACCATAGCTCCTGGAAAATTAAAGAAGTATTTCCAAATCATTACTGCCTCAGTGATTTAATCTCATGGTAACAAATCATCATACCTACATGGTCTGCAGTAATAATGGGCAATAAATATTTTCTTTTACCTTTGAAATTTCATCCTTTGTTTTCTACAGCAGGAAGGCTCAGAAGACTGTCATTAGAATGAGACCACAGGGATACCTGGGTAGCTCAGCGGTGGAGCATCTGCATTCAGCTCAGGGCGTGATCCCTGGTCCAGCGATCAAGTCCTGCATTGGGCTCCCTCTGAGGAGCCTGCTTCTCCCTCTGCCTATGTCTCTGCCTCTCTCTGTGTGTCTATCATGAATAAATAAAATCTTAAAAAAAAAAAAGAATGAGACAACAGATTTAGTCTTAAAATGTGTTTAAACATACAAAAAAACCCAAGCACAGAGGCCCAATATGATGTCACTTACACCAAGTTCCCAAACCAGAGCTTAATATATAATCTAATTGCAATTTCAACCTCCTCCAGGAATGTACTCCTAACCGGTCAGCCCAAAATTTTTCAACCTGTACCCATGAATCTGCCACCTGGGTCCTCTTCACTTACCAGAAAAAAGATGAGGTAATCTGCATAAAACATTTAGACACTTTGCTTTTTCCCCTAAAAGTGGCATCCTCTGGACCAATGCTTTTCTTTTGCTAATAACTTTCTTACCTCTACCGTCCTTCTATAAAAACCTTCCATTTTCTACAACTCCTTAGAACACCTCTCTATTTCCTAGATGGGGTGCTGCCCAATTACTAAATTCATTTAATAAAGCAAATTAGATCTTCAAATTTACTTGGCTGAATTTTGTCATTTAACGGATGCAACAGGTATTTTAAATGGAGGAGTAAATACCTATTTAATGACTATTACTAGCTCTCAAATACAGTTAAATTTAAAAATCAGTTGGAAGGAAAACATAACATAACGTATATGTATGTAATATAATTACATATTCCTAAGTGTATACATCAATCTTAATTCATTTTTTAAAAAGGCACACAGATAATACCCATAAACCTGATAATGGCATCACCTCTGAGGCGAAACATCATATTGAGAGAAGAAAAGTTAAGGTCACATGCAGCAATTTATACTTTACATATCTCTATATTTTTAAAGTTTTTTTTTGCCAAAATTTCACAAGTTGTATTAAGTGTTAATCTTGACAGTTAAAACAACAACAAAAAATTTGTGACTTCATAGAGCAGAATTGGACTCAGGCAAGATAAAATTTCCCATGCCCTTAGTAGCTCTGTTACTATGACACAATTATATTATGAGCATGTTTACATAACATAGTCTAGAAATAATGTAATGTTTCTAGTATTTTATTATATATAGTATAATTTTATTCATAAGTTTTTAAATTTTGTTTCCAAATATTTAAAACAATTTTAAAAACGTTTTATTATGGAGTTTTCCAAAAACAAAATTAGATAGCATATATATAAGAAATCCCAAAGGATCTATAACCCAGCTTCAATGATTATCAATTTATGGCCAAACCAACCAACTTTGCTAAATGAAAACTTGGCTTTCTCTACTCATATAACATTTTTCTCTTTGTAATCATCTTTATCTAAAGATGAAGAAGAGGGATCCCTGGGTGGCGCAGTGGTTTGGCGCCTGCCTTTGGCCCAGGGCGTGATCCTGGAGACCCGGGATCGAATCCCACGTCGGGCTCCCGGTGCATGGAGCCTGCTTCTCCCTCTGCCTGTGTCTCTGCCTCTCTCTCTCTCTCTCTGTGACTATCATAAATAAATAAAAATTTAAAAAAATAAAAAAAATGAAGATGAAGAAGAGATTTAATGAATATCTGGATTCTGGTCCATTCACCGTTCTCAACAACTTTAATTAACCTTTAGAATCATCTTCCATTAATAACATGGTTATTTATCAGAGTTTCACAACTATCTGGGGCGAACGTATTTAAAATCTGAATCCCCGAAGATTTTCTCTGTCCCTGTGACAATTCAAAAATATAAAAACCCGTGCAAAGAACTACAATGATAATTGTGTATTTAAGCTAGCAGTACACACTGACAGATTGATTTGAACAAAATAGAGGGGACCAGAAAAGAAAATAATTTGGGGAAGTGAACTAAAAGCTTTTTTCCACACTTAACATTTTCTTCCAAGGACTTTGGTTTTAAGCGTCTTTTAGGTAAATGAAAATAAGCCAGGTGGAAAATGCAAGCCCAGTTCATGATTTCAGTGGCTCCACATAGCATCCTCGTGGAGTGCTTTGCAAGTTAAAATAGAGTTATTTTCGAATGCAAGGCAGAGCAGAACTCAGAGATCAAGACCATGAATTAGACTGGAGAGCAAGTTGAATGGAATGGAATGTCATGGAGCTCAGTTCAGTGGTGATTCAGAACCATGGACAGTGGTGCTCCCTCCCTTATCATCCAAGTGGTAGTAGGTTCCTCCTACAGAAAGCCTTCGTTACTCTGTGTCCAGAGTGGCTAGAGCCAAGGCACAGACAAGGTTCAGAGGCCAACTGCAGAGGCCAATCTAGCATTAACAGAGCCCAGGGAGAAGCATGGTAAAGGCCTTAAAATCCAAAGAGAAAAATGCAAGAATCACAGGGAAATAAAAGGTAAAATTTGAGGTCACATTTTATACTGCAAAGGACTGCAGTATAAGCTAAGACCAAATACAATAGAGAAGGGAAAGCATTAAAGTTGGGGACTAGAAATAGCGCTTTCAAGTCTAGAATAAGGTCTTCTTGCCTTTGGATCTGAATTCAATTCAAGTTCATTCAAATGCGCAAGCACTCAATGTACACAGATAGTGAGACAGTGGTTTTAGGCAGTAATCCTGGTCTGGACAGATAAGAGAGAACAGATTTTCGCTGCTCAGAGGCATAAACAAGATTGAACAGATGCTACTGATTACACCTGTGACCTATCTCTTCTGGAGCCTCAGATCTTGACATCTGGAAGAAGTACTTTAATTCACTAACAATTCTTTAGTACTAACTCAGAGAGGATAAAGAAAACAGAATGAAAAGAAGAATGAGGTCACTGGGAAAGGGGAAATTGATGAGTACTGACATGATTACCCCCCCCCCGTTATTAGGTATTTCATTTTAACACTTTTTTTCAATGTCTCTAGACAAAAAGTGACTTTATATGGACCTCCTTTAGGAAGAAAACCACATGTGTGTCTGTGTATGTGTACATGTGCATATAAATTGAAAAATTTTGTTTTTATTTTATCCAAAACAGAAAAAGGGGTGCCAACACAATCGACAGAAATAGACAATTAAGCACAATATATACATTTTTTCCCACTCAAGAAGGAAAGCACCTCTTACTTAAGAGTAAGAGACTCCTTACACTTTCTTTTTAAATATACTAAATAAAGGACAGACTCATTAGACAAAACAACCCAAGAATAAAGTGGGTCAGACTCTTAACATTGGAGATTCCTTTCTCAGAGATTGACAATGCTGCCAAATTAGTGGGAAGAAATTGTAAATAGAAGTTTGCAAATAAGCAAACAGAAGTACTGGAAGATCATATGCCCTTTTGATTTTGTTGCATCATTGGTATAATAGTCATGGATGCAAATGTTGTCTGGCCCTAAGGTAAGTCTCCTCATCAAACTTTATAATAGATTTGATATGAGTTGATTACTTGGATGCTCTCAAACTTCTTCAGCCCTCCCTGAGCACTTTTTCCAAATTAATTGGTTTGTTGATTATAGAATACCTTCCTAGACAAGAGACTTATTCTTTGTTCAGAAATACACAAAAAACTATACTTCTGCTTAAAGCACATTCAGGTCTTGCCTAATATTTAGGAAGATCAAGGGCCACACATGGACCATAAAGATTTTTCTTCTGTAGACATCATGATTTTTTTTTTTTTAGATTTGGTTTTTATTGTAGAGCACACATATCAGGGCAAAGTGCTGCACACACAACTACAAATCATTTTTGGGAAAAAAGCTGTAAAAAAAATAAAACTGCAACTGCTTTAGTTATGCAGTCCCGACTTGAATCCACGCTGGCAAAGGAGTTCTGGCCTCTGAGAGGGGCTTCTTGACGG
Organism: Canis lupus dingo; assembly: GCF_003254725.2. NCBI lineage: Eukaryota > Metazoa > Chordata > Mammalia > Carnivora > Canidae > Canis > Canis lupus. Next base: position 62,624,845 of record NC_064254.1, read on the forward strand.
CTGCCCCAGATTTCTGCAGCCTCAGGCCTGGGCCTCTGTGAGTCAAGGCCCCCCTGGGGTGGTGGCAGCCCGGAGACTGGGAGGGCTTTGAGTGAACTTCTAGAATTGGGGTCAGCATATTTTTTTTCATGTAAATGGCCAAATAGTAAATATATCTAGCCCTTAGTGGGCCACATATTTTTCTCTACCACGTAATCTTTTTCTTTTTAAAACTTTTTTTAACAATTAAAAAATGTAAAAAACATTCTTAGTTTAAACTACAAACCAGATTTGACCCATAGGACATAGTTTACCAACTCATGCAAAGAAAAAGGTCAGAAGATCAGAGTTGCCTGACCTACAGAAAGGAATAGGATGAGGGCACATCAATGAAACCAGAGAAACATATAACTTCCTTAAAAAAAGTGATACTTTTTTCAAAGGAATGCTATCTAGGTTTTGGTTTTTGACAAATTAGGTTTTGATTAATTTTTGGACAACTAAAATTAATTTGTTCTTGGAAAAGGATATAATTTGTTCATGCCATACAAGCAATGATGTTCATAGAAGTAAACCAGTAAGAAAGACTTCTGACAAACTCAAGTGGAATATCCACTACCCACTTGGATTTTCCTCCTCATAGCAGCTTTTTAAAGCAATGATTTGAAAGAAAACTTTCCTTCCATATTATGTAGAAAATATTTGTATGTGATATGTGTGTGCGTGCATTTAGGAAGTAGATGAAATGTATGCACATTTACATATGTAATAATTTATAAAATGTGTATAGATGATAAATAAATTTACAAACAGTTATATATTTCTCTAGCTCTTAGGTCCTATTTTTGCAGAACTCAGCTTTCATATAAATTTCAAAATATATATAAGGGAACTATTAGAGTATAATTGAATGAGTAGGAATGGTCATTGCTCAGCCATCTAATTAACTAGTTTTGTCAATTATTGCCTCCTATGCCCATAAGGTACTGGACATACACACTCATGTAGCAAAAAGGTCACCAGTGTCATTTTATAGAGTAGTGCTCATATCTGGAGCAATGAGGGTTCTACACTTGCTTGATAACTACTGTCAGGGTATGTCACACCCATTTCTATTAATCAGCTGCTCCTTTTGTAAGAGGAAGTTTTTCATAAATGTACATGTTTAGATTTTTTTTTTATTTTTTTTATTTTTATTTATTTATGATAGTCACAGAGAGAGAAAGAGAGGCAGAGACACAGGCAGAGAGAAGCAGGCTCCATGCACCGGGAGCCCGACGTGGGAATCGATCCTGGGTCTCCAGGATCCCGCCCTAGGCCAAAGGCAGGCGCCAAACCGCTGCGCCACCCAGGAATCCCCCTACATGTTTAGATTAAATTTACTGTCAAGGAGGGACACCTGGGTGGCTCAGGCAGTTAAGCATCCAACTCTTGGTCTCAGCTCAGGTCTGATCTCAGGGTTGTAGGTTCAAGCTCATGTGAAAAACAAAAGTAAAATAAAAAAAAAAATATTGTCAAGGAGGTGACACTGCCTGCTACGAATGATTTTCATACGTGCTAATTACCTTACAGAACACGGAAGCTATAGAGAGATTAGGGTAATGACTTGGATGGATGAACAAATAGGTCAGCTAGAGATGAGTGAACTGATTTGTCTAATATTAGAACCAAGCCCTACAAACCCCCTGCCTGAACTAAATCATCCAATTGCTTCTGCAGTGTTAGAACTTAAACCTTTGAAGTTTTTAATTTTCATATATTTGCTAGTCTTCAAGAACTATAACAGATGTGAATATAATTACAGTCTGGAGAATTATAAAAGATGTAAAAACACTAACAAAACTGCATTCCTAAAGGTTTGTGATTTGGCCAAAGATTCTCCCATTCTGTAAGATTTTCATGATTTCCCTAATATCCATCGTAAAAAGGCTCTGAACATGAAAACCCTCAAAAACTACATGGGCTGCAGTCATGAACAAATATCAAAATGTAACATGAAAATGGTCCTTCATAATATTTATGAGCAGGTAGGACTTTATGATTTGAGTAGATAATATAAGGTGATAAGTAGCCAACATAGAGGGTTTACTGATACAGGGAGTTAAGAGACACAGACCCTTAGTTCATTTCTGCCTTTAAGAGGCTTTGTGAAATAAGACATTTAGCCTCTCAGCACCTCACTTTTCTCTTTATAAAATTCGCTTCACATGCTAGTATCTATGCCTCAGTTAATGGTAAAGTTATCTCAAAGAAGGAAAAAGACAGGGTTCTTTATTTTGTACTTCTCCCTGCCTTTCACATGCACCTTTCTCAATCTTCACAAAAGTAAAAATACCAGATTCAGAAATAGAATGAGAAAGATAATTGACAAAAAAAAAAAAAAAAGTTAAGCTATTAGGCAATATGATTCAATACTTGTTTTAATTTCCTTAGGCAACCAAAGACCATCTCCGTATGCGCTGCTCTGATATCTCATCTCTGTAATGAGAATTAGGTCAAAGTGTTTAAATAAGACCAGTTTTTACTGCTGTAGGAAAAAACTGAAGGTTACTCACATGACTGGATGTAGTGGGCCCTTAGTGAGTTAAAACCCGCTAGTTTAGAGGGGCCTGGCTGGCTCGGTTGGAAAAGCAGCTCTTGATCTTGGGATTGCAATTTTGAGCCCCACATTGGGTGTAGAGATTACTTAAATAAAGTTAAACCAGGGGATACGTGGGTGGCTCAGTGGTTTAGTGCCTGCCTTTGGCCCAGGGCATGATCCTGGAGTCCTGGGATCGAGTCCCGTGTCAGGCTCCCCACATGAAGTCTGCTTCTGCCTCTCTCTCTCTCTGTATGTCTATCATGAATAAATAAATAAAATCTTAGAAAAAGAAAAATAAATACATAAAATTAAATTAAACCATTAAGAAGAAAGCTCCAGCATTTAGACATATCTGGACCTGATTTTTAACTTGCTTCCCCCCGCCCCTACCATTTCCTACACTGGCAAAACCCACCCTGCACTGCGCCACCCCACCCCACCCCAGCCACCCATACTCCAGAGGCCAAAGATGGAGAAAATAGCATGTCATGTCTTGGATACTTGTCCTCTAGCTCAGCTCCATTAATTCCTAGCGAAACCCTCCAGAGAGAGAGCTACAAAATGAATTCCAAGAAATAGTCTATACGGCACTCCAGGAGTCAAGATAACATGATTGGATATAACTAAGGAAGGGGGCATTCTCCATGTTTTCTCATAGTACAGCATGACCTGGCATCACATTTGGCAGCTCTGAAAGCAATGAAAGATGGCACTTTTAACAGATTCAATATTTTACTGGATGTGGACAACGAAGGAAGGCATCACTTCCAAGGGCTTCCCTTCTCAGGCAACACATTAACTAGGTGATGAGAATTCCAGAGCATATAACAGGGTTTCCCAAGCTGATGTGAAGCATGCCCTGGGAAGCTGGTGGGAGGTGGAAGCCTACGATAACAGGAGGGGGCAGGAATGTGAAATTTGATCAATCACTTATTTAAGTCCATTTGTACCCACAGACTGGTGAAGACTGAGGAATTAAATTATATGGATTTTCTGGTAAAATCCAGATTGCAAATACTCTTCCTGTGGATTTAAAAACCATGGAAATGCACAAATTTCATCTTCAAACTGTACACCTGATTTGGGTGGAGAAGTATAGTACCATATTCATATACTATCATCAGAGAACAAATATTTTCATTGATTGCTGAAGTTCAAGCATAAATAAGGCATCCTTTCTGTTCAGCCTGCTCTCTAAAGCAGATCCATTTCTTCATTAGGTGAAAAGGAGATGGAAAGGGAGTTGGGGGGGGGGGGCGCCTGAGCATCTGCCTTTGGCTCAGGGTATGATCCCAGGGTCCTGGGATCGAGTCCCCCATCAGGGTCCCTGTGGGAAGCCTGCTTCTCCCTTTGCCTATGTCTCTGCCTTTCTGTGTCTCTCATGAATAAATAAATAAAATCTTTTTAAAAAAATAAAAGAAAAAGCAAGATAGATTTAAAAAAAGAAAGGGAGTTGAGAGGCTAGTGAAGTAAAAATGAGAATAAATGAAGAACATGTCTCATTCTTCACAGCCTTTTTTTTTTTTTTTTGAAAGTACACACCTGGAGAGTTTATATTATTTCTAGTTTTACTTGCTTCATAGCCTTAATTAGTACTGTTCTTCTCGCTGAAAGGAAGGAGGAAAGGGTCCCTTCAGTCTCTGCTTCTGAGGCCCCACATCAGTGTGTTTCTCAGCAGTCCATGCTCATGAGATGGGTGGCATGGTTTGGTGAAAGGATCACTGGATTTGGGAAGAGAACACCAGATTTTAGACCTGTCTTTCTAACTGCTAACAGGATCTTGAGAAGGGGTGGGGGGAGGAGTGGCCATGATTTGTAGTATTTGCCAATTTCCATGATGTAAATATTCCCAACATAACCGATTTCAGGGTACCAGCATGATGCCCAGTGAACACAGAGTTGTGAGGAGATGCAAAGTGGCACCCCATCATATAATACTGCCACCAAACAGATACAGTAGAGACAGTAGATGGAAATAACCCCAAGAATCCAGATAATAAAATGTAGTCAAATAATTAGAAAATAAGGAGTTCCAAGTATTTCTTATCTATGTGTTTGCATTGTGTGTTTGTGTCTGTGTGTTCATATTAGCTAAATTTTATTGAATTACCACTGTAGGTCAATTTGTTTCTTCCATTAAGGTATAACTGACATAGAATAAACAGTACATAGATAAGGGCACGTGGTGGCTCAATAAGGTAAGCATCTGACTTTTGCTTATGTCATGATCTCAGGGTCCTGGGATAGAGCCCTGCATCAAGCTCAGCACGGAGTCTGTGCCTCTGCCCCTCTGCTCATGCGCTCTCTCTGAAATAAATAAAATCTTAAAAAAAAATCAACAGTACATAGTTAAAATGTATACTGTGGGGGGCACCTGGCTGGCTCATTCAGTGTAGCATGTGACTTGAACTTGGAATTGTAAGTAAACCCACATTGGATGTAGAGATTACTTAAATAAAATTTTTAAAAAAGATAAAATGTACACTGTGATAATTTTTGACATATGTATGCATCCATGAAACCATCAACAAAATCAAGATGGAGAATGTGTCTATCATCTCCAAGTTTCTTTGTGCCCTTTTGTAATCATCCCTTTCCTGTTCGTCCTGTCCTCTATCCCCTAGTCAACCACTATCTGCTTTCTGTTACTATAGATTAATTTTGATTTTATAGAACTTTATATAAGTAGAATAATAAGTATGCATCGTTTGTTATCTTGCTCCTTTCATGGCCTAAGTATTTGGAGATACATCCATGGTGTATACATCAACAGTTTATTCCTTTTTTTGCTGAGCAGTATTCTATTGCATGAATATAGCATAAATCATTTATCTACTCATCGATTAATGAGTGTTTAGAATGTTTCTACACCAAAATTCAGTGATGCTCTTTTCATTTAAAAAAAAAAAAGGGATCCCTGGGTGGCACAGCGGTTTAGCGCGTGCCTTTGGCCCAGGGCGTGATCCTGGAGACTCGGGATCGAATCCCACGTCGGGCTCCCGGTGCATGGAGCCTGCTTCTCCCTCTGCCTATGTCTCTGCCTCTCTCTCTCTCTCTCTGTGCGACTATCATAAATAAATTAAAAAAAAAAACTTAAAAAAATCTGCACAGTGAACAATCAACAAAACTAAAGGGCAACCTTTGGAATGTGAGAAGATATTTGCAAATGACGTATCTGAGAAAGGGTTGGTATCAAAAAATATAGAGAACTTACAAAATTCAACACCCCAAAACCAAATAATCCAGTTAAAAGTGGCAGAAGACATGAGTAGATATTTTTCCAAAGAAGGCATACAGATGGCCAACAGACACATGAAAAGATGCTCAACATCACTCATCATCAGGGAAATACAAATCAAAACTACAATGATATCACCTCACCCCAATCAGAATGGCTAAAATTAATAACACAGGAAACAATGGTGTTGGCAAGGTTGTGGAGAAAGGAGAACTCTCTTACATTGTTGGTGGGAATGTAAGGTGGTGCAACCACTGTGGAAAACAGTATGGAGGGTCCTCAAAAAGTTAAAAATAGAGCTAACCTATGACCCAGCAATTGCCCTACTAGGTATGGCTAAAATCAAAATAACAGATTACTTGAGGATAATTATTATATAGGCTATTTTAGTTGTAAGCCCCCTGCTATAACATTAATAAAATAACACAGAAAACAACAGATGTTGGTGAGGATGTAGAGAAAGGGGAACCCTCTTACACCGTTGGTGGGAATGCAAACTGGTGCAGCCACTCTGGAAAACAGTATGGAAGTTCCTCAAAAAGTTCAAAATAGGGGTACCTGGGTGGCTCAGTCAGTCGTACCTCTGACTCTTGGTTTCAGCTCAGGTCATGATCTCGGGATCTTGGGATCGAGCCCCATGTTGGCTCCATGATCAGTGGAGAGTGTGCTTCTTTACCTCTCTCTCCCTCTCTCCCTGGCCCTCCCCCTCTGCGCGCGCGCGTGCTCTCTCTCTCTCAGATAGATATTTCTTGAAAAAGTTAAAAATAAAACTACCCTATGATTCAGCAATTGCACTATGAAGTGTTTACCCAAAGGATACAAAACTACTAATTCGAAGGGATACACGCACCCCAATGTTTATAGCAGCATTATCAACAATAGCCAAATTATGGAAAGAGCCCAAATGTCCATCGACTGATGACTGGATAAAGAAGATGTAGTATAGATAGACCATGGAATACTACTCAGCCATAAAAATGAATGAAATCTTGCCATTTACAGCAATGTGGATGGAGCTAGAGAGTATTATACCAAGTGAAATAAATCAGAGAAAGAAAATACCATATGATTTCATTCATATATGGAATTTAGGAAACTAAACAAATGAACATAGAAGGTAAAAAAAAAAAAAAGGCAAACCAAGAAACAGACTGTTCTTTTTTTTTTTTTTTTTCAGACTGTTCTTAATTAGAAAACAAACTGATGGTTACCAGAGGAGAGGTGGGTGGGGGGAAGGATTAAATAGGTGATGGAGATTAAGGAGTGCACTTGTGATGAGCACCAGATGTCGAATGGAAGTGTTGAATCACTATACTGTACACCTGAAACTAATATTATGCTGTATGTTAACTAAACAAATTTAAATAAAAACTTGGAGAGGGACGCTTGGGTGGCTCAGTGGTTGAGCGTCTGCCTTTGGTCCAGGGCGTGATCATGGGGGCCTGGGATCGAGTCCCACATGGGGGTACCTGCATGGAGCCTGCTTCCCCCTCTGCCTATGTCTCTGCCTGTCTCTGTGTGTCTCTCATGAATAAATAAATAAAATCTTAAACAGAGGAAAAACCAGGTCAAAATAGACCAATATAATTAGGCTTTAATATGTGAGGCCATTACACTCTTCTAAGATGCTAAAAAACCCAAACAAGAAATACTGAAATCAAAATTAAAGATAACTTGAGGATAATTATTATAGAGGCTATTTTAGTTCCTTGTTGTAAGCCCCCTGCTATAACACTGATAAAGAAATATTTTGCTGTAAAGGAAAAAAAGAAAAAATTCTTTTTACTCTTTGGGTTTCATGGTAGATAGTTTCTACTGTTACGTATTAAAGTTCACCAGTGGGGCCAGCCCGGGTGGCTCAGCAGTTTAGCACCACCTTCATTCAAGGGCCTGATCCTGGAGACCCGGGATCGAGTCCCACATCGGGCTCCCTGCATGAAGCCTGCTTCTCCCTCTGCCTGTGTCTCTGCCTCTCTCTCTCTACGTGTCTGTCATGAATAATAAATAAAATCTTTAAAAAAATAAAATAAATAAAGTTCACCAATGTCCTGTCTTGTCTAATCAGCAGTTGATACAATCTAGTGTATTTTTTTCATCTCAGACATTGTAGTTCTCATCCCTACAAATTCTCTATGGGTCTTCCTTTATATCTCTCATGTTTCTACTTACCGTTTAAGTTAAAATAAATAATAAATAAAATAGTTTAAATGATATAGTTAAAAAATAAGTAATATAGTTTTAAAAATACTGTTTCTTCTGTTAATTGTAACCTTTTGTATCTGTTCAGAGTAGGTTTTGATTGATTTCTCTTCTTATGGGTTTTTTTCCTGCTTGTTTGCATTCCTGATCATCTTAGATTGGATATTGTAAATTTCATTTTGTTGAATGCTGCATATTTTTATACTCCTTTGTGTTTTCTTGATGTCTGAGAAATAGTTGTTACCTGAAGTCAGTTCTTTTTTGGGGGTCTCAATTTTCAGGTTTCTTAGGGTAGGGACACGGCAGCATTTAGTCCAGGATTAGTTATTCCCCACTACTGAGCAAGACCCCTCTGACTATTGTATCTGTGAGTTTTTCCAGTTGGTTCTAACAGGCACTATTCCAGACCATATGTAAGCAGAGAACACTATTTCCTCTAATCCTTTCAGATAGTTATTTGGCAGGCCTCAAGAAATTTCCTTAATGCACATGTTGACAGTACTCTGCAGAACACCCTGGAGAGACCCTACAGGGTTTGGAGGTGCTTTCTCTCTGCAACTCTCTTTCTGGTAATTTGTCCTGAGAACTTCGGCTGCCTTGGTCTTCGTATACTCTCAGCTCTGTCCCCTCAACTTAGGGAATCCTGAGCTCTGCCCACATTCTCCCACCTTTGCTCCTAGTCTGGAACCTTTCTCAAGGAGGTGATCTGGGGGCAACTATAGGGTTCCCCTTGTTGTTTCTCATCTCATAGAGATCATGGTCTTTTGTTACCTGATGTCCAGGGCCTAGAAAATTGTTTCATGTATTTTGTTAGAGTCCTAATTTTTTTTTTTTTTTTTTTAGGTGGACAAGTCAATCCATTTCCTATCACTTCACTTTGGCTGGAAGCAAAAGTGATTACCTTCATTTTGAGTATAATTTATTTCAGTATAAGTTCAAACAAGTTAATATTTAATAATGGCTGTGGAAATTACCTGGCTACAAAATTCCTGAAAATTTAAGAACTGGCTCTCACAAGCCAGTATAGGCTAGCACAGCTCTGCAAGCACTTCACTTTCTGCAATAAACTGATAAAGACATTATTTTATACAATTTAAGATTACTTCTAGTCTGTCAAACCTAAATTCCATGGCCTTAAGAACTACTCTGGTCAGAGTTATTCAGTAATTTTTAAAAACAAAGCAAATAAAACTAATAAATTCTTCAAGATTTAGACTTCGGATTCAATGAACATACTGCTCTCTTTTTTCAATAGTCTTCTGCCTCCATGCAGCCTACAGCATGTTTCCAGCTTAGGTAGGCCTTTGTCACCTGTAGACTAAGAACTTACTGTAACTGTTATTTTTGCCGTTAGTTTTGTTCCTCTTCCATTCTGTCTTCCATGGCATCAAGGGAATGAGCTCTCTAAAAATCACAGATTTGGTCAGGTGTTTCAATTACCTGCAGGATGAAGTCCAAGCTCCTTAGGATGGATATACACAGCCTCTGCAAACAAATAAACAACTAACAAAATAAATCACTCCCAAATTTTGTTCCCTTTGATAGTATTATACATCATATTCATGTCATGGCTTCATGGACGCATTTTGTGCCTTCTCACTCTTTGACCTTCAATTTGACCATGTGGATGCTTTGACCAATGGGATCTTAGGAATGTAATGGCATCAGTGGAAGACTATACCTGATAGCCTCTGTCCATATATCCTGAGCGCAGAATTAGTATGTAGGCTGGACTCGCAACTTGAAGCAGAGCTCCCCAGCCAACCCTACATCAGCCAATTTGGCATTGACCTGCAGACCACTGAACATGAAAATAAACGTAATTGCTGTAGGCCACCAAAAATTTTTTTGAGTATTATGGTTGTTTATTATGAAGCAAAAGCTGATGGATACCATAATTTTTTTAAAGATTTTATTTATTTGGGGGATCCCTGGGTGGCGCAGCGGTTTAGCGCCTGCCTTTGGCCCAGGGCGCGATCCTGGAGACCCGGGATCGAATCCCACATCGGGCTCCAGGTGCATGGAGCCTGCTTCTCCCTCTGCCTGTGTCTCTGCCTCTCTCTCTCTCTCTCTGTGACGATCATAAATAAATAAAAATTAAAAAAAAAGATTTTATTTATTTATTCATGAGGGACAGAGAGAGAGACAGAGGCAGAGACACAGGCAGAGGGAGAAACAGGCTCCATGCAGAAAGCCTAACGCGGACTCAATCTGGGGTCTCTAGGATCACACCCTGGGCTGAAGGTGGTGCTAAACCGTTGAGTCACCCAGGCTGCCCTGATGGATATGATAATTAAAATTTATTATTATTTCATGCCGGGAAATTTCACACCTATTAGCTCACTGAACTTTCTCAATAATCTGTGAAACAGTCTTTCTTGTATTGTATGGATGGGAGAAATGATATTTAGTGAGTTTATGTTACTTGATTAAGCTTACATACTAAGTAAGTGTGGTAGATATGAGATTGGAACTCAGGTGTTTTTTTTTTTTTTTCACTACACACCTTCATTTCCTACTGTTCCCTTAATTTGTTCTATTTTCTGCTTCAGTGATAACATACTCTAAAGTACCATTTCTAACTCTAATTTTTGCACATCCTGTGTCTAGGCATACGGTAAGGTGCTCAATAAATATTCAATGAATGGCTAGTGAATAAATGGCTGTGTAGAAGCCTCTCTTTTGCCACCTGGTTAATTCAGCATTCAAAACCTGTTTTAGAGATTATTCTTACATGAAATTTTTTCTTCACCTCTCCAATAATTTCCTCCTTTCTGGGACACCTGCGTGGCTCAACGGTTGAGCATCTGCCTTTGCCTCAAGGCGTGGCCCCTGGGTCCTGGGATTGAGTCCCACATCGGGCTCCCTGCATGGAGCCTGCTTCTCCCTCTGCCTATGTCTCTGCCTCTCTATGTCTCTCATGAATGAATAAATAAAATAAAAAAAAATTTTCCTCCTGCTTTTCAATCTACCATAGTAAAAAATTCTACCTATCATACTAAATTGCCGTGATCTCATTGACACATTTGTTTTCCTTTTTTTTTTTTTTTTCACATTTGTTTTCCTTACCTTAAAATATCTCATTGTTAGGGTCCACAAAAATCCATTTTGCATCCCTAGGGTTAGTGTGGGAATAGCGTGCAACTAATAAGTGTATGTTTTCACTCTCTGGGTTCTTTGTGTCCACCGAAATAGATCTAAGCTTTCTGAAAATCCCAATTAATTTAAGCATTATGACCATCCCTGATGCTATCTGTACTCATAAGCAGACACTAAAGAAAAACTGAAAACTAGTTAATTTTCAGGAGGTTTAGGAAACACCTTCTAGGACTTCCCATGTTTCTTCCATGACCTTGACAATCACTGCAAATAACAGACATTATCATGGGGAAGCACTTGTAAATACCATACTTGCAGGGGGAAATGTATGAAAATTGTTTAATTTGAAGGTTTGAGAATGATTTTTCTTAACCAGTGTTTTAAATGTATAGAATTTTATAGGGAGAAATACTTACATTTTAAGGTAATTACTTTTTAAACTCTTATGACAGAACCCACAGAAAAGGTTACCTGGAAAGTACTTTATCAAAGAATACCAACAACCACTAGATGTCAGCACTTAAGAACTGTAATCCTACCAATGTCTGATGTTGGTTTAATTTTTTGTTTTCAAGATTATGATTTATGGTAAAAGGTAACTGGAAAACACGGGAAATGTTTGCTTGAAATAGATAAAAATAACATGCTTAGAAAAAAAATAAAGTCAATTATGGCAACAATTCTAACAAGAATAAAAATCTCGTCTTAAGTGACCATTCTGCAAATCCTGGAGTGAGGTTCACCAACTGGTACTTTGCCAAAACAGATCAGGACAGGATTCCACATGCAAGGATTCGCCACAGGCAATACCCTATCATCTCAAGAACTGGAAAAGTGGACTTTGAATCTCTGTATCTGGGAATTTCTTCAAATTATGACAAGATGTTCTTTACAAAACCATACTAGTTATGGTCCTGCACATGCGCTTCCTATGTTGTTTCTTGTCAACCATCCATCAACTTTCTTCAGTTTATTTTTTTAAGTTTATTTTTTAAGTTATTTATTTGAGTAATCTCTACACCTGACATGGGACTCAAACTCCTCCTGAGCCAGTCAGGGCACCCCAGTTTATCCTTTTAAATATAAACCATGCAATCACTAAATTCCCTTTGCTTTTGAAGTATATTCAACAAACCAAAATCAGTGCGCTGACAGGCCGCTTAAAATACAAACCTTTGTTCATTTTGGTTTTTTTCCCAGAACAAAAAAATCTCTCTTGGGCTGTTTCTGAATAGCAAACAAAGTAAGATGCATCAAAAACAAGGAGAATGACAAAGGTGTGTCCGCAGGGCGGGGTCTGTAAGCCTGTGGCTGAGAGTAATGCAAGTCTAATTAGCTGCTTAATGAACCATTATTAAGCTGTCTGGGGTTGAGTGAGGAATGTACACACTTGGCTCAGCTGACTGGCATCATTTTGATCTGAGTCTGAAATAAAACAATAGAATTTGTTAGGCCATTAGATACTTTCATAGGTAGCCTCAGGGAGCTCTTCCATATTGAAGTTCTGTAATACAGAAGACTAATTAAATAGCCCATTTCTTGTACCATCTGCACTTAGTTTTAAGAAATTGAACATTGTTTTTATTCTTATTTAAAAATAAAAATATGGTAAAACCACATCACAGAGTTAGCATCTCTATTCATGGTACCTTATGACAGAGATAAAATAAGGCACCAATATTGCTTTCCATTTGCCTCAACTTCAAATTTTTGTTTGCATGCTCTGAAAATTTTGTCCTAGACTATTATAGTGAATTATTATACACTAGGATTCTCTTTCAATCAATAAGATTTATATTCTCCTTTCTATAATTGTCAAAGTTATTTAAACTTAATTCTGTGTTTAAGTAGGTTCAATGTGTATTGATAGTTTTTTCCTCCATAACTTCATCATTTATTTCCATTTCCATTTTAAAGATAAAGAAAAAAGTCTCAAGGTGCTTTTGTTTATTGGGCCACCTGGCTGGCTGTCGGTAGAGTGGGTGACCAAGTCTTGGGATCATGAGTTTGGGCCCTGTTGTTGAGTGTAGAGCTTACATTAAAAAAAAAAAAAAAAAAAAAAAAAAAAAGCTTTTGTTTGTTTCAGTCAATATTATATGATGGGTCAGAGATAGAGTTAGGGTTATCTGACATGGTCTTTTCTTGTTTTGAAGAGCTCATAATTTCTTTAGTCTCTTTGAGAGTCAAAGCAATTATGTAAAAGTTTGTTCTGAAGTGTGCTTTTCATCTTAATATACATCTTCTGCTTCATTCTGTTTCTGTTCCAGCATTTCTGTACAGGTCCCACGTGAGTGTTTCTTCTTATCTGTCAAAATACTATGGTAGAATTATCTTAATGCCTTTCCTTATTCATTTGAGTCCTTACTTTAGAATATGGTGTGGAAGTTTAATTTCGATGCTATTATTTTGCTATTATTTTATAATTAGTTCCCTAGTTACCCAAGGGGGCAAAGAGTCAGTCTAAAAACCTGTGGCTGTAGGTAGTCCACCATATTAGGGCTTTATGTTATCAACTATACCATTGTACACTGATCCCAAATTATGAAAAATATTTTATCTTTTTTATTCAGTGGGATATCCTTGGAAGTTGGTTTATTCTATAGTTTAAGGGTATGTTACAGGGACGCCTGGGTGGCTCAGTGGTTGTGATACAGGGATGTCTTGGGCTCAGGGCATGATCCTGGGATTGAGTCCCACACGAGGCTCCCTACATGGAGCCTGCTTCTCCTCCCTCTGCCTATTGTCTTTGCCTCTCTGTGTCCCTCATGAATAAATAAATAAAATCCTTTTTTTTAAAAAAAAAGGTGTGTTACAAAATTTGGTAAAAAATCAGGTTAGCAGGACACCTTATGGTTTGTTAACATCCACATATCTTTCTCCTCCCACCCTTCTCCCTATCCCCTCCTCTCTCCTTTCATTTCCTTTCCTTTCCTTTCCAGGTCAACTTATCCTTTTCTCCATACAACTGGATATTTATCTGCTGCAAATTTAGTTCCCAACAGAGAATCCCTCTAACCCTTCAGAGCTCCCTCATACTGATTAGCCAGATTAGACAAACTTTTTTTTTTAATTAATTAATTAATTTATTTATTTTTAGACAAACTTTTAAATACTAGTGGTCACCGGGTCTATTACAATTGACCCTCTGCAATGGAGAAATGGCTCCAGGAGCTTACAGCTTTGCCTTTCTTATCGCCTCCCATGCTTTTAGTTGCATCTTCAAAATGGCGATACAGTGGATATCTTATTACTATAACTTACTTCTCATGACACTGTGTGATCTCAAGTAGGGAAATGCTTTGTTGAGGCCATGGAAAAGTATATACCAAACTATTAACTCTGAGAATTCTCTTGTTATGTAATGTAATACATAACATTATGTATCATGTCCTAATTTTTTTCAATAAATTCATTTCATTTCCATAATTTTAAGATTAAAGTTTTTAAAAATTAGTCAGCTTTAATACTGCAGCAAATGAAAGTTAGTACACTGGAAATTTAAATATGGAATGGCTATACATAAATAATAAGAAAATGGTCTGAGGAAAATGTAGATAAAATTATGATTAAAGAAGCAGCAGTAATGAAATTATTTCCAAATGAAGATAAATACACTAGAGCAAGTACATGGACTGAAAAAGGGCACTAATTTTATTGAAGTGCAATGAAGATTGTATTGAATGTAATCTAAATATCAATTTGAAGAAAATAAAGAAGGAAAAGGGATCCAGAACTTCTTATGGGATCAACGGACTTACTTCAGAAATGTTAAAACAATTTGAGGATGCTAGAAGTACTTTTGCATTTATAGAAGTGCTCCAACTGATTTTCCCAATTATAATGAAAACTATTCCAGTTCAGTAGGCCACAAGCATCAACTATAAGCCCCTGAAACACCTCCCAGGTGTTTCCAAGCGACAGTGATTATATTATAGATGCTCTCTCAGACACAGATAATTTGAAACAGCCAATTTCCTTGCAATGCACTAATTATTATTCAAACCCTTTCCAAGTCACCTGTTCAGCTAAGTAGGGGTGCCTGAGTTCCAAGCCTTTGGGGAACCCTGCAGAGAGTCTAAGGAATTTGAGCACCTCCATACTACTCTGAACCAGCTGTTTATTTTATGGCTAACTGCTCCACAGACTTGTTTGGAAGATAGAGCATCACTTCAGCAAAATGAGTGGTTAAATAAAAACAATGTCTTATGAATCAATATCATAGATAATATTTTAGTCCAATGCTGATTATAGTTGTGTGAAGCACAGCCCCAGTTGTCTCATGTTCGTGTGTCTTATAATTGTTCAAACAACTGTTGAAATAGTCATACCAACCTCTACATTTCTGCCCAATGTGGTTGTAGGAGGGAATGAGAATTTGCTGGAGCCTCTACCCCTATCAAGAGTGGGTAAAATCCATTCCTTTGACTAGCCCATGTGGCTCATGCTCTTCTTTGGGAAACACTGCAAGATTCTGTCCCTTGGCAATGCTTGCTGGGCCATTGTTTTCACTATCATCCTGATGTTGGCACATGTCTTTTCATCTCCAGCCAAATAATCTCCTGGTCTTTGTTGTATTGACCCCACAGTGGAAGACAGAGGGGTGATAAAGTGTGTGTGTGTTTTTTTAGTGACTCTTTTGGCCTCCAAATATAACTCTTACTATGAAATGATTCCTCACTCTACTGAAATGTCCCCTTTATGAGGGTAGGCATCAAATCTTAACCGTATTTCTAGGATACTTCCAGGAACATAATAAGTGGTCAATCATATTTATTCAATGAGTGGCCTAAGTACTTCAAGGATTGACTAGAGAGTATATAAATGACAAGACTGACTTTAAAAATATCCTTTCTGGGGCACCTGGGTGGCTCAGCAGTTGAGCGTCTGACTTCGGCTCAGGGCATGATCCTGGAGACCCGGGATCAAGTCCTGTGCCTGGCTCTCTGCAGGGAGCCTGCTTCTCCCTCTCTGCCTGTATCTCTGCCTCTCTCTCTATGTCTCTCATAAATAAATAAATAAATAAATAAATAAATAAATAAATAAATAAATAAAATCTTTAAAAAATATATCCTTTCTGGTAGGCTTATTTTTCAGACAAGATGACATAGACTTCTCTACTTGCTCCTGCTAAGTATAGCCATAAACCCTAGAAATAACAATAGAAGCATCATAGGAGGACTTTGAAAGGTAAAGAAGGGAAAGGTAGACTGGCGAGGGACCTAAGACCAGAGTCACAACATAGAGGCAGGTATCTTAATTATCCTCCTCACCTGGCAACAGAAAGCACCCCAGACCCGATGTCTTCCGGACCCGCATCTGGTAGCAGAAGATGGACCAGGTCCAGGTTCATTCCTCCCCTGAGTCAAATAAGAGTCCTGCAAATAATACCACGCAGGCCACGTGGCAGTGACAAGGGGGACAGAGTGGAAGTTCCCCTGACAAGAAGTGGCCCTGTGGAACTACTCTTTATTCCTGTGGGCTGAAGATTTCCTTTCCCACCTAAAGGCACAGGTAGTTTGGACTGGAGAAGTGCCTTTTATCCCCACAGGTGGCAACAGTAGAGATCAGTGGGAACCCTAATGGCACCAGGGGAAGCAAGCAGACCAAAATAACACAGCAAAGGCTCCAAAAATTAAATTGTCATTGGAATCACAGTCTACAAGTAGAATGTGACTGCATGCTAAACTTCTCTTTTTAAAGATTCTATTTATTTATTTATGAGACACACAGTCAGAGACATAGGCAGAGGGAGAAGCAGGCTCCCTGTAGGAGCCTGATGGAGGATTCAATCCCAGGACCCTGGGATCAATGACCTGAGCCAAAGGCAGAAGCTCAACCATTGAGCCACCCAGGTGCCCCCTGCATGCTAAACTTAAACAGAGTGACTGCCTGCTAAAATAGAAGATGTATATAGGACCTACAATTTCCTAATACAACAGCCCAAGTCTTTAATAGTATAACAGAAAATCTCCTGTCATACCTAGAGCCAGAGAAATCACAACTTGAATGAGAAAAGACAGTGAAATGACACCAAGATGAATCAGATTTTGAAATTATCTAACATGGGTTAGAGAGTAACCATCATAAAAATACTTTCTCAAGCAAATACAATTCTCTTGAAACAAAGGAAAATGCAGAAAATCTCAGTAAAGAAACAGATTTTTAAAAAAGATTTTATGTATTCATGAGAGACACACACAGAGAAAGAGGCAGAGACATAGGCAGAGGGAGAGGTAGGCTCCATGCAGGGAGCCCGACGTGGGACTCCAGGATCATGCCCTGGGCCAAAGGCAGATGCTTAACCGCGGAGCCACCCAGGTGTCCCAAGAAACAGATGTTTAAAAATAGAAAATAGCAAGCTGAAACAACAACCAAAATCAATACATTACTAGATGGGCTCAATTGTACAATGGAGATGATAGGATAGAAGCAGTAAACTTAAGAACAGATAAATAGAATTTAACAAATCAGAATAACAGGAAAAAAAAAAAACAGACTTCATGAAAAGAATACCTTTTCCCTGATGATCAACAGGAACCTCTTTTGCTATGTGTTGAATTATTTCCCATCCTGATACATTAAAC
This sequence comes from Canis lupus dingo, assembly GCF_003254725.2. Taxonomy (NCBI): domain Eukaryota; kingdom Metazoa; phylum Chordata; class Mammalia; order Carnivora; family Canidae; genus Canis; species Canis lupus. The sequence goes on from NC_064254.1 coordinate 62,642,525, forward strand.
CCCACTCCCATCCAGCTGGGTGGATTTCATCTTCCTTCTCTGTCTTAATTTCATTATCACAGGACCTAGCTGTCAGTTCTAATGCTTTCTCCAGGGTTCCTGGGACTCTAAGCAAAAAGGAAATTGTATAACCTGCTTCAAGGTTTACGTTGAGTAGATTAACAACCAGTGTCACTTTCTGCATCCTTCCATCTCCCATCCAACAGATATTTCTAATGGTTCCTCAGATGAGATAGCATTGGGCTGCCCCATCGGGACTCAGAAGCACAGTCTCCTAGCTGGAATCTATCTATGACAATCCTTTGAGCTCTAGAAGTTAGCTCCGTAAATTTGAAAATTAAATGTCTGTATCGAAATATATAAACTTTTATTGAGATACTATGAATTAGCTACTCATTACGCAAAGTGAAAAAAAAAATATAAAAAGCAGTATTAAAAAAACATTTTTTTTTTCAGTACAAGTCACATCCCTTTCAGAAGAAATCTTAACTTTTATCAACAACTCCTTAATCTTTGGTTTTCTTTGCTGCCTTTAAGAAAAATAGGTCTTCTACTTATGGTATTTTGAAACTGCTCACAATTATGCCTGCTGCTTCAATTTGTGTGTTCTACTTTGGGAACAGTTTTGACATCTAAAGGCTTACTTTAGCTGTTTCAACTGCTTTGTAACTAGGTTTTCAGAGCTTAGGGGAAGTCTGTTGTTAACTAATTAGCTCTGGCTAATTACTTGCATATTCTAATTGCTCTAGCTATCTATCCCTGAATCCACCATAATCTCCGAGACCTGAATTCTTGGCACTTCTCTCACTTGTCAGATTTGGCTTCCTTCCGTTCTGAAGCTTGCCCGCTAAACCGATTTTTTCTGGCTCTCTTCAGACTGGGTGGATAACAGAGGAAAACATAGACTCAAATGACAAATCACAAAATGTGACTCCTGCCACTTCCTTCCTTCAAATTCGGGACAAACTCATATGGTTACTTAAAAAAATAAAATAAAATAAAATAAACCATCAGCAAGTGCTTATAGTATTCCAGGCAAGGTAATGGTCTGTTGAGAAAAGGGAACTGGAGGTAGCCACACTGAAGCATCTCCCCAGTTAAGCCTCTCTTCCCATCTGAGTTTTGTGTTCATGTTATTTTGCATATTATCCTTCTTGAGTTTAAATCCTAGCTTAAGGACCTACTTTCTGTGTGTCTATGAGTAAATTATTTAACACCCCTCAACCAGATCTCAGCTTATCCATTTATAAAATGAGAATTTTATTGTATCTATATCACAATTCTGTGGAAAGGATCAAAATGAGAATTTTATTTTACCTTTATCACCAATTCTGTGGTGATCAAAAGTGCCTGGAGTATAGTAAGTGCTTGATACGTGCTGGCTATTATTAGTCCTTTTTATCACTGAAAAAAGTTGTTTCCGTATTCTTTATTTACTAAATTACAAATTTTGTGAGAACAGTCTTATTCATCTCTGTGTACCAAAAATTTTGGGAGGCTTTATCTGAAAGTGATTGACCTCCTTTCGTGGTTTCTTTCTTTTTAAGATTTTATTTTTTATTCATGAGAGACAGAGAGGGAGAGACAGAGGGGGAAGCAGAGGGAGAAGCAGGCTCCATGCAGGGAGCCTGACGTGGGACTCAATCCCGGGTCTGCAGGATCAGGTCCTGGGCCGTAGGCGGCGCTAAACTGCTGAGCCACCCCGGCTGCCCCCTTCTGTGGTTTCTATTGCCACCACTGACATCACCTTTGCCATAGACTCTGTCACACTTCTCCAACAAGACTGCTATGTGGCTACAGAAAAATTGTCACAAACAGCCTTCTAATTTGGTAGGAAATCCCATACTTGCTTTATTTTGAGGTCAACAAATATACCAGGAGGCAGCAGAGATATCCCTGGCTCTGTATTTCTCTCTCTTTTTTTAAGACTTTATTTATTCAGGAGAAAAAGAGAGAGAGGCAGACACAGGCAGAGGGAGAAGCAGGTTCCATGCAGGGAGCCCCATGTGGGTCTCCAGGATCACACCCCGGGCAGGTGCTAAACCACTGAGCCACCCAGGCCTCCCTCTGTATTTCTCAAAACCCCAATTTGGAGTCACAGAGGACTGGCATTGGAGCCTGGGCATCTGCATTTCTAACAATCACTATGTGACTTTTCGAACCATATATTAATTCCCATTGGATGATGTAGCATAATTAATTCAATTAATCATGATTCTATATGATTTTTTAATCTCTTCAAGCAAGGTGAATTTTTAAGCAAGGTGAACCTGGTAGGAAATCTGTATCACATCATTTTATTTCTGTATATTTTCATTAGGAGAAGGGCACAGACTAAAGGCAGTAGTCAGAGGTAAATGCTTCTCTCACACTTATTCTACTAGGCCTCTGGAATTGAAGTTGACTGAATTTTACTTAGGTCCCCATTTTGTAGAAAAAGTTGCCTTTATGTGTATTTGGATGTATTTTAAATACATCCCAGTATAAATATACTAACACCCGTACCTAATTTAAAGTAATCTTCTAGAAACATGCCTGAAGGCTAGTCTATGTTACCACTCCCTGGGCTTGACATTTGAAGTAGTGGTTCCAAGTCAGTGGGTCATTGCAAGGTCTAGATTTGTGCGAAGTATTAGGAGGCCTGATTGGCTGTTGAGAGAAGCCCTAGTTTTCAATATGGCTTCTTTGTTTTAATCTCCATTTGTCTTGCTTCTCTGTACGTACCATAACCGGTTCAGAACTGGGAAAAGGAAAACGGGGTATTATTTAATGCCTTACCAAGTTATCAGAAACTAGGGACAAACCCAAGGCATAGCAAAGGAAGAAGAAAAATTAGTGTACAGTAAAAAAAAAAATAGAAAAGATTAACTGGAATTAAAATTTTAAAAGGAATTCTAAAAATAAAATAAATAAAATAATAATAATTTTATTTTAAAAATAAGTAGGAAACAGAGACTGAAATAAGAAAAGCAAAACAAAGAACATATTTTTAAAATAACCGAAAGTGGTAAGAATGGCACTAACAATTGCTTTTTGTACTATTCCTGACAGCCAGCTGAAGAAGAGACTGAGTAGACGAAAGTCTAGAATGTTGATCTTTCCTCTTCTTAATGCTGCCTTTATGTGCAGACAAAAAATTAGTAATTGACCATTGATAACACAGAAATGTAATTATAGATACAGATACTGGTCACGAAAGAACTTTATCATGAACATGGGTAGGTTAACTGATGACTTTAAGACGTACCTACTAAAAGGGAAAACTTTCATGTATTTTACAAATCTGGTATAATTTAATTCGTTAGTTCTTTTGAAAATGTCTCAGAAATCATGATTCAAAGGAATTTGAATTGACGTCCGAGAATTTAAATTTCTATTAAGCTCTTTAGGTGATTTTGATGTGAGTGATCTGTGGAACACTCTTTGAGAAACATGAAGTAGTAAATAACCTTAGAATCCTCCTCTGGAGGGGCGGCTGGGTGGCTCAGTCAGTTGTTTCTGATTCTTGATTTCAGTTCAGGTCATGATCTCCGGGTCACTGAATTCAGCCCCGAATTGGTCTCTGTGCTCAATATGGAGTCTGCTTGTTCCTCTCCCTCTGCTCCCCCCACAACCCCGGGCTCCCTCTCTCTCCCAAATAAATAAATGAATAAAATCTTTAAAAAAATCCTCCTCTGGAAATGATTATGTTTACTTCATAGGTTTTATTTTTTATGAGATATAAATGAAATAATGTACATAAATGCTTCTAACAGAGTCTAGCACTTAGTAAGGACTCGACACATGTTAATTCTTCACCCCAAATCACTTCCTTTTTTAAAAAATATTTTATTTATTTATTCATGAGAGACAAAGAGAGAGAGAGAGGGGCAGAGACACAGGCAGAGGGAGAAGCAGGCTCCACAAAGGGAGCTCAATCTGGTACTCGATCCCAGGACCCCAGGATCACGTCCTGGGCTGAAGGCAGACGCTCAACCGCTGAGCCACCCAGGCATCCCCCGAAATCCATTCCTAATTTAGAAATTGTTTTCACTATACCAAAAGGACAAATGCTTAATTACAATATAATTTCTCCCTGCTCAATCAGATCACAATAAATATATTCTGGTGTTCAGTTAGATTTATTTCTCAATAGTTTTACTGATTGTTTAAGACTAATCTACCACCTGCCCCTGGTTAACATCCATTATACTATGTTCTAATATATGAACATCAAGATGGGTGTCATAATATTTTAATTCTGCCCCATAATTTGTGCTAACTTATTTGTCACTATCTTAAATACCATATACCACTTGTACTTTAACACTATCTTTCCACGACTTGATCTGTAGGGCTGAAAGCACAGTAATTTCAGTTTTTAAGGTAAGACCAATGTAAGAGAGGACTCCAGGCAGACAACTTGTTGGGAATTCCTTACCCATCAACTCTATAATGATTTTTTTAAGTCAACTCTATCCCCAACATGGGACTCAAATGACAGATCAAGAGTTGTATGCTCTATCAACTAAGCCAGCCAGGTGACTCAACTGTATAATAATATTATTATTTTATTCTTTTAGAGAGAGAGGAGTGTGAGGGGGAAGAAGGGTACAGAAGGTGAGGGAGAGAGAATCCCAATCAGGCTTCATACTCAGAGTGGAATCTGATGCAGGGTGTGACCTCACAACCTCAAGATCATGGACAGAAATCAAGAGTTGGATGCTTAACTAACTGAGCCACCCAGGTGCCCCTATGATTTTTAATAATCAAGCATTTAATATAATCTATGTTAAAGCTAAATAACAAGAAAAGCATGTGAATCTGCAAAGTTTTGGGGCATCCTCCATTTTTCTTCTTTGACATTTCAAAATACGTTGCAATGAAGTAAGTCCAGTGTCTTGCTTTTCTCAGTATATCTATTTTTATGGACAATCCTTAAACTCTTTGAATTTTTGTTGGGGAGAAATCTCATATCTAAAACTTGGGGGGCACCTGGGTGGCTCAGTCAGTTAAGTGTCTGCCTTTGTCCCAGGTCATGATCTCTAGGTCCTAGGATGGAGCCCCACATTAGGCTTCCTGCACAGCAGGGAGTCTGTTTTTCTCTCTCTCTCAAATAAATTCTTTTTTAAAAATTAAATTAAAAAACCCTTGAAAATGGACTTCAAAAATTAACAGAAACACCTTCTTCATGTCTATCACCTCCTATAACCCTGATGGAGAGAAAGGGATCTCTTGTTTTTGTTTTAAAAAAGAATTTCAAAAATTATTTTAAATGTCTTGCCTTGTATGTTGTATTTCTGACAAGACTAAAAGCAGATGATTCCAAGAAGTCCTTTTCTAGATTATACAATGATCATACAAGAGAACCTTGAACCATATTGCGTCAGTACCTCTTATAATTTATATATAAAGTTCTGAGTAATACTACTGAAGGGAAAAATGTAAAAAAGATGTTAAGTTTCTGAATTTATCATTATTTGTATGTCATTCTTTACCTTGTTTGTTCAGTGGCCAGTGAGTCAGTATTAATTTTAGATAAAGAAGATGGGCATGATTTGAAGGTTAGCAAAGTGTTTTTCATCTATGCTCCTCAAATACAACTCCCTACTCTTCCAAGGGACTCAAAACAAATTTGCCTGCCCTGGAAATTCTTCCCCAAATCCTGGTTAGAAAGCAAAGATAGGAAAAATTGTGTGAGAAGCCACATAAAAAAGTGCTAGCTTATGATTACACGTGTACAAAGAGTTTACTTAGTGGGATGCCTGGGTGGCTCAGTGGTTGAGCATCTGCCTTTGGCTCAGGTCGTGGTCCTGGGATCGAGTTCCACATCAGGCTCCCTTCAGGGAGCCTGCTTCTCCCTCTGCTTGTGTCTCTGCTTCTCTCTGTGTCTCATGAATAAATAAATAAAATCTTAAAAAAAAAAAAAGAGTTTACTTACCATGTTAGTTCTCATCACAAAGCAGGTGGGTCTGAATGAAAATGGAACCTTGAGAAGGAGGCCATGCAAAAATGATCTGACACATTTGTGTAGAAGTTGTGGATGAATGGGTTGCCATGACCTGGAGATGTCCTATGACAAAAGCTGGAAAGGACTTGGGGATCAGAATTTCATATCAGTTTTGCTGTGTAACAAACCACGCCAAAATGTAGTGGCTTAAAACTTCAAACACTTATTACTTCTAATATATCTTTGGGTTGGCTAGGTGATTCTCATTGGGAGAGAGCACAGACTAAAGGCAGTAGTCAGAAGTAAATGGTACTCCCACACTTACCATACCAGGCCAAGGATCCAGGCCCTGTAATTGAAGTTGACTAAATTTTACTTAGGTCACTGTTTTGTATTTCTTTTGTTGCTTTTGTGTGTGTGTGTGTATATTCAGATATAAGTATATATATTCAGATATATTCTAGGTATGTGCCAACACAAATGTATGGGTGGGTGCCACATTCTTGATTGATCTTTGTTCTGAGATAGTTTAATCCCTCTACAGGTTTTTATTTCATTTAGCTTCTCCTCCAAGACCAATTTTTAAAAATATTTTATTTATTAATGAGAGACAGAGAGAGCGAGAAAGAGAGAGGCAGAGACACAGGCAGAGGGAGAAGCAGGCCCCAGGCAGGGAGCCTGATGTGGGACTCGATCCTGGGACTCCAGGTTTACACCCTGGGCTGAAGGCAGGCGCCAAGCTGCTGAGCCACCCAGGGATCTCCCCAAGACCAATTTTTAATTAGCCAAACCTTTACAAACTTTTATGTTTTACTGTATAGAGTGAAAATGCAGTTGCCATTTTATTATTTATTTTTTATATTATTTATTTATTTATTCATGAGAGACAGAGAGAGAGAGAGAGAGAGAGAGAGAGGCAGAGACACAGGCAGAGGGAGAAGCAGGCTCCATGCAGGGAGCCCGACATGGGACTCGATCCAGGGTCTCCAAGATCAGGCCCTGGGCTGAAGGTGGCGCTAAACCGCTGAACCACCAGGGTTGCCCCCTGTTGCCATTTTAAATACTACAAGACCCTAGATTTCTGACCTTCTGGTGGCTAGTACTAAATAAATCCTTTTCTACCTTAAGGCTTGGGAGAATTGGAGGAAAGTAGTGCAACTGTTCATTTATTCAGTCTGTTCTATGGCTATTTATTGTATACCTGCTCCAAAGTATAAAAAGCAAACAAAAACACCTCCTCATGGGGTTAAATTATATTGTAACATATGAAAATGACACTACTGATGTGCCATCATTAAGTCCTGGAGTTTAATTTCCCAGAAGTAAGGGAATACAGATAAATTTCCCATTAGTTTGCACTTTTTCTGTTTTCACCAAACTGCCCTCTCTAAACCTTAGTGCCCCTTTTACACTCCCACAGTAGTGTATGAAAGTAGTGGCTTGTCCATAACCTTGCCAAAAGAGTGTGCTGTCAAACCTCAGGATTTTGTCAGTTTCATAGGCAAACACAAATTTTGTCATTTGTCAAAATCAAAACACAAAATGTCAAATTTTTATGAAAGCTAAATTTTTTGCCCATTTTTCATTTTTTCCTTCTATATGTGAGGGAGAGTCCAAAAGATACCTCACAGTTTGGGTGGTAGTGCTCCTTTTATAAACTTTTATTTTTTTTAATTTTTAAAAAAGATTTTATTATTTATGCATGAGAGACACACAGAGAGAGGCAGAGACACAGGCAGAGGGAGAAGCAGGCTCCACTCAGGGAGCCTGATGTGGGACTCGATCCTGGGACTCCCGGGATCATGACCTGAGCCCAAGGCAGATGCTTAACCACTGAGCCACCCAGGCGTTCCAATTTTTAATTTTGAAAATAAGATGAATTATATTTGTGATAGGCATACAGAATTCTAAATCAAGCATTTGTGACCAGAATTATTTCTTTTTGTGTAACAATGGGGGAAAAATCGATGTGAAATGCAACTGGCTGACTCAGTTCTAAGAGGATGCAACTCTTGATTTCAGGGTTGTGAGGTAAGCCCCACATTAGGTATAGTGATTACTAAAAAAAATAAAAATAAACTTAAAACACAAGAGTTTCATACTTATTTTTTAAAAACTGATGTGGATCTATTCAGTTCTCTGCAAAGAGATATTCATTTTTAAAAAATATTTAAAAGATTTTATTTACTTATTTATTTAGAGAGTATGAGCAGGGGGAGGGGCAGAGAGGGAGAGAGAGAGAACTTTAAACAGACGCTGCACTGAGCACACAGCCTGACACTGGATTTGATCCCACAACCCCAAGAGCATGACCTGAGCCAAAACCAAGAGTCAGGACGCCCAACTGACTGAATCACCCAGGTGCCCTGACAGATACTCATTTTTCAGTGAAGAAGCAAAATCATATAGTTCTAATAATGATATCTTATGGGTTTAATTGCTATCCCTCCAAAAGATATATTGCTGTCCTAACCCCCAGTAGCTGCAAATGTGACCTTACTTGGAAATAGAGTCTTTGCAGATGATCAAGTTAAGATGAGGTCATTAGGGTGGGCCCTAGCAAACAAATACAATACTACTCTTAAACACTATTTTAGGGGCAGCCTGGGTGGCTCAGTGGTTTAGTGCCGCCTTCAGCCCAGGGCATGGTCCTGGAGACCCAAGATCGAGTCCCTGCATGGAGCCTGCTTCTCCCCCTGCCTGTTTCTCAGCCTCTGAGAAACAGAGGCTCTGTCTCTCATGAATAAATAAAACCTTAAAAAAAAATTGCCAAGAGCTATATACAAATAATAAATTCACTTGCCTTTAACATTCTTTTGTATCTTTTCATCTACTCTTAATCACACTATGATATTCTTTAGCAAGTGCTTAGTCTATTAAAGTTCATTATCTCCCCTTTCCTGGCAACTGATATGACAATATACATTACATATTATAATGTCCCATTTTCCATTTTTTTGACAGCAGCATGATGCCATGATGATAATTAATTTGAAATAAAAAAGGAATATTACCTCTTGATTTGCCTGGGATAACTACTGTAGATTATATTTTTAATGTTTTAATTTTTATTTTGTTTGCAATTCTTCTTAGGACTTCACATAGGTGTTACATAATATACCTAAAGTCTAATAAAGCACCTAGAAGACATAGTTATTAAAAGAAAATAAAGCCCACTCTATAAGTGCATTGTTTGTAAGTCCTACTCATAAATAAAAAATTACTAAAATGCTTTTAAGTCAAAGTATATATTTCAGATGGTGATATATAATTAATTGCTGTTTTTCATTTCTAGTGGTCAATGTCTGCATCCTTTTCCACTAAATTATATTTAGGATCATAGTGTAAAGTATGTAGCATTATAACAAATCAATTGCAATCGATTGATACAATGGTTATAACTAAGAATTGCATCTAAAAGAATCTTCTGTACTACTCTGCACTACTCAGTGAGTAATGTAAGAAATATTTTATGTACTTGCCAATGAAAAGGCATCTTTAAAGTCTGTCATATTCTACACAGGCTCAATGGAAAGTTGGGTAACCATCTAGGGAATTTACTAAAAGTAGCCAGTCTGGAAAATTGTTAGGGGGAGTCACAATTCTTCCACATCTGATCAGTTTGTCTGCACTTATTTCATCCTCAGGCCAGAAACTTTTTTTTTTTTTTTCTAGACTGTTTATCCCTGAGGGATGAACTGGTATCCTTATCCTAATTTAGGAATTGGAAGGGAGAATATGGTCATCAATTCACAGTAATGCTCTGGAGATTTGCTTTTTAGTCATAGTTTATCTAGCCAACTAGCCTTTATTATCACGTTCATGTTCCAAGTTTTCCACTTTTGTTTTTATTTTTTTAAAATTTTTAAAAAGATTTATTTATTTATTCATTCAGAGAGAGCGAAGAGAGAGGCAGAGACAGGCAGAGGGAGAAGCAGGCTCCATGCAGGAAGCCCGATGTGGGACTCCATCCTGGGTCTCCAGGATCACACCCCGGGCTGCAGGCGGTGCTAAACCGCTGTACCACCGGGGCTGCCCCACTTTTGTTTTTAATACCATATATGCTTATTATTTTTTAACATGTCTTACTGAAATATTTAATGAACCCCTTTAATCAGTTCCATGGAATACAAATTTTCCTTTACTTACGAGGGGGTTATGGCCCGATAAACCAACTCCAGGTTGAAAATACGTAATTCGAAAACGCAGTCAATATACCTAACCTACCAAACATCATAGCTTAGCCTAGCCTACCTTAAATGTGCTCAGAACACTCTTATTAGACTACAGTTGGGCAAATTTATGTAATGCAAAGTCTATTTTATAATAAAGTGTTGAATATCTCATATAATTTTTTAAAGATTCTTAAAATTTATTTATTCATAGAGACAGAGAAGGAGAGAGAGAGAGAGGCAGAGACACGGGCAGGGGGAGAAGCAGGCTCCATGCAGGGAGCCCGACGTGGGTCTCGATCCCGGGTCTCCAGGATCGCACCCTGGGCTGAAGGCGACGCTAAACCACTGAGCCCCCCGGGCTGCCCAAATTCTCACATAATCTACTGAACACTGTACTGAACGTGAACAACACAGTGGCCGTGTGGTTACGGAATGGTCACCTGTGGGGACGCCTCGGTGGCTCAGTGGTTGAGCGTCTGTCTGCCTTTGGCTCAGGTCGTGACCCCAGGGTCCTGGAATCGAGTCCCGCAGGGCTGTTTCTGCCTCTGCCTGTGTCTCTGTCTCTGCGTGTATGTCTCTCTCATGAGTAAATAAAATCATGGGAGGCCCAGATAGCTCAGCAGTTGAGCCTGCCTTTGGCCCCGGGCCTGACCCTGGAGACCCCGGATCGAGTCCTGCATCGGGCTCCGTGCGTGGAGCCTGCTTCTCCCTCTGACTCTCTCTCTTTCTTTGTGTCTCTCTCATTGATAAATAAATAAAAATCTTTACAAAAATGGTCATATGCGAACCTGTTAGTAACCGCTGCGAGCACTTGCCACCGCCCAGCATCAGGAGACAGGAGCTGTCACGTGACCCCAGCCCTGGAAAAGATCAAGACTGCAAAAGATCAAAACTCGAAATGTAGAAGAACGCTTTCTACTGAACGCCTATTGCTTTCACACCCTCTTCACGTCGAAAAATGGTTAGTTTAAATCACGTAAGCCAGGGGCTGTCTGTCTGTAGTCCGTATTGGATCAGACCAGATCCCAGATCCCAGATCCCAGGCTTGGTGTCAGACGGCGGTCGACCAGCACTACCTGGTCCTGGGTGTACGAAGAGAAGCTTTGGCAGGAAGGAGCTGTGCAATCACCAAGCAGGAACCAAGGGGGAGCGCAGGCCGTTGACGTTTTGGGAAGAAATACCCAAATACGACGGTTCGGCCTGCGTGTTGGGCCGCAGGTCTTTTGGGTAGTTTGCGAGGTAACTGCTGCGTGCGTCCAGCTTGAGCGAACCGAAGCGGCTCGGAGTGGGTTCCCCCAGCCGCCGTGCCGCGGGGGCGCTCGGGGGATCCCCAGGTGCGTCCCGCCGGGACTTGGATGCGCACGGGGGGGGGGGGGCAGCGGCTCCTGCGCGGTCCCCCCGGGGCGCGCCCGGCGGGAGGGAGGCGGGAGGCCGACGCGCGCCCCGGGGTCGCCGGCTGAGGCTCTCCGGGGTCGCGGTGTCAGGCCCCCCGCACCCCCGCCCCCGCCGCGGCGGCCCAGCTCCGCCAGCGCCGCGCACGCCCGGCCCGGCCCGGGGATGAACCGCCAGGTCCAATGTGGCGCGGCGGGCGCGGGCAGCCAATGACGCGGCCCCGAGCGGCGGCGGGCAGGTGTGCGCGTGCCGCCGCCTGACGCAGGGCTCGAGCCGAGCCGCCCGCCGCCGCCGCCGCCGCCGCCGCCCCCGGCCCGGCCCCCTCCTCCCCGCGCCCCGCCACCCGCCGGGCTGCGGCGGCGGAGCGGCGGCGACACACACTGCGCGCCCGGGGCTGAGCGCCGCCCTCGCTCCGCGGCCCCCGCCCGCCCCCGCCCGCCGGCTCCCGAGGCGCTGCCCCTCCCGGCCCCCGCCGCGCGCAGCCCGGGGCTCGACCGCGGACGCCAGGCCCCTTCTCCGCCCCGGGCGGCCGGACCGAGCGGCGCGCGAGCTCCCGCCTCCGCCTCCGCGTCCCCCGCTCCCACCCGCGCTCCCACCCGCGCTGGCGACGCGACCATGAGGCGCCCCCGCAGGTAAGCGGCGCGGCCGGGGGAGCGCGCGGGCGCGGACGGCGCTGGCGGCGCCGGGGCCGGCACGTGAGCAGCGTCGAGGGGAGCTCGCGGGCCCGGCGGGGAGGGCGTGGGGCTGGCGGCGGGCGGCCGCGCGGGCGCCGGGGCCGCGTCCTTCCCGCGCCGGCCGAGCCGCGTCGCCCCCCGAGGGGCCGCGGAGGCGCCGCCGAGGCGCGGGCGGCCGATGTACTTCCGGGTTCACACCTTTCAGTCCCCGCGCGGTGCCGCGGGGTCGGCGTCGCCCGCGCGCTCGCCGGGCGCTGGGGGCGCTGGGGGCGCTGGGAGCGCGGGGAGCCGGCGGGGGCGGCGGGGGCGGGCGGGCGCGGGCGGGGGCGGGCGGGCGCGCGGGGCCGCACCGGCAGGGGGCGTCCGCTCCTGCCCTGGGCGCCCCCCGCCGGGCGTCGGGGATCGCGGGGGCCGCGGGAGCGCCGCGGTGGCTGCGGCGTCGGAACGGAGGCTGCGAGGAGGACGGAGGGACGCGACGCGGCGGGCTGGAGGGCGCCCCGGGAAGGGGAAACCAGCACGCAAGCCCCCGAGCAGTCGCGGGAGCCTCGACCACCGGCCGGGACCTCGGAAGCGGGTGCATTACGAGCATGTGCAGCCCAAAACTTTTCCTTTTTGAGCTTTTCATTTTTTTTGATTGCACGTTGGTAAATCTGGGGTGTTTTCGGTTACCCTCGTACACTCTGTGTTTAGTGTCCTCATTGCGGGGAATTTCTTAAATGTAAGTAATAGTCCGCCATTTTGGATTGTTTCGTGCAACACAGACTGAAATCTCAGGTTCCTGGGTTTCCTGCAGTTCCTCGCTGGGTGGGTGTTTTTTTTTTTTTTTTTTTTGTGCATTTGTTTTCATCCCCAGGTTTTTAGGGTTGCCGGGTGCGATGGCCGTTCCCAGAACTGAATCCTCCGGTGCAGACTCTTCTCTGTATCTACCATTGTTAACGGGCAGGGAAAAAAAAGAAAAAAAAAAAAAAAAAAAAGAAATTACGTGGGTGTTTTATTGTTTTTCTTTCTCGGCCACAGATACTGTGGAAGTTAAAGATCACGCAGGACAGCTGCTGTTAGGATGGTTTAAAACGTCTTTACTGTTGGAAGGTGTGACTCAAAGTGATTTTTTTTTTTTTTTTTTTTTTTTTTACTCTGAGCAAAAAACAACAGCCCTGCTTTTTCTTTTTCTTTTTCTTTTTTTTTTTTTGGGGGGGGGGGGGGGGTCCGGATTATTACTATGGTTAGCTAGGTGCGAAGGTAAAAATGCTGCCTGAAATGCATTGGTTGGTAAAAAGCAAGTTTTTAAGCCCAACGCTATGGCGAAACATCCCTATTTAATTTTGTAAAAGATTTCGGGGAAACTTTGAAATGTAGAATTAAATTCTTGGAAATTGACGCCACTTTATGTGATTTTTCAAAATGTGAATTTGTGATGAGATTTATGCCCCACCCCCCCACCCCCTTTTTTTTTTCCCTTCCCTGCTATGGATTTGTACAAAACTGATAGAGGAGTCACAAGGTAACAGCAGAACATATAATAATTAGTATTTCATTTAGATTGATAGTTAGATCCTTGTCCATTTAGGGGAGAATTCTTGCTTCCCCAAATTCTTTATCTCTGAATGTGTGAAGCAGGACAAATACATCATGCCTAAATTTGCTAAAGAGCTTCAGGAATTAAACTCGCACAGGCCGCTTTCTAGTACATACATAGTAGGAGGGGAAGATACTACAAATGAATAAAATGCTCCATTTGGGTTTTCTATGTTACAAATAGGATAAGCTAATCATTGCTTGATAATGTCAAGAATTTAACTATCTGGATCAATTTGTAATGCATATTGGTTATAAGAACTATTCTGCTAGCAGATCTGGAACCAAATGACTCAAGGATCAGTTCTCATGAATTCTTGCCCAGTTACAGTATTTTATTATCTGTCTGTGCCAAACTTCTTTCAGAAACGATGAAGAATTTGTGAAAGTAATCAGGGCTTAAATCAAAAATCTGTTATGGGGAGGGGGGGATACAGCGAAGGATACTTTGTAAGTGAAACAGATTGAGTGTTAATGTGGTAGTACTCAAAGTCATAGGAATGACTTATTTTAAAGTGTGTTGCACATGTAAGTTCCCCCCCCAAAACCACCAGGATTTTAGTAAATATAGTTGTTTTAAACTTTTTTAATCCTACTCACTGACGGAAGGGAAGATTAAGCAGATCTTAACCTGTGTGATAGTTTGATACCTTTTTCTATGTATGGTCATGTAACTTTTTTTGGTATCTGTAGCATCGCTATCATAATTTACAAACCATGATTAAAAGAAAAATAAGTCGTTAAATAAAACATGCAAAACAGTCCTCGGGTTTAGGACTGATTGAGGTCTCTTTGAAATAATTAAAGTGCTATTCATAAGTACCAAAATTTGGGGACTATATTAGAAGGCTCCGGTCAGAAGGTGACCTATAAACATTTGTCTTAATCCGCAGTTGAGTTGATTTTAAGAAAAAGAAAGTGGAGATTCACAGATGAAACAATTTAGAAGTAGGTAAGACTGTCGATTATGAGAGGGACATTTGCAAAATTTTGGTCAGCTAGAGAGTTTTCTTGATTTGACAATTTTTAGTGGAATCTTACTTCCTTTTAAAATTCTGTACATCCACAAATGCCCAGAGTTTTAATGTTTAAACGCTTAGAACCTAACCTGTACCTAATTTTCTTGCCTTTTCAAGGGGCTGTATTATCTTTTCAAATAAGTACTGTTTTTGATGAACCACAAGGGGAAAAAAAGAATTTGCAGCTTGCCACTTGGAACAATGAAAATTCCTTACATTAAAAAAACTTAAGATTGATGCATATGAGCACATGGGAGTGTATATAATATGGACTCACATTGGTTTGCCCGCTGTGTACACGTGTACCGTGTTGTAGTTCTCCGACACAATGACTCTATGAAGTCGCTGACCATAGTGCTGAACCAAGACAGCCATATTGGTCACTGCTGAATCTA
This sequence comes from Canis lupus dingo, assembly GCF_003254725.2. Classification (NCBI taxonomy): domain Eukaryota; kingdom Metazoa; phylum Chordata; class Mammalia; order Carnivora; family Canidae; genus Canis; species Canis lupus. Next base: position 62,657,684 of record NC_064254.1, read on the forward strand.
ACTGAAAACTGTACACAGAAATTGTGTAGAGGTTCAATTGCATCCTCACTGTAGGAAATACATACGTTATATCTCATACTTGCTGTTTTACGTATTCTTCTTACCCAGCCGCATTGAAATGAACCAGAAATTGTGATAGAGAAATCGTATTTCTTAAACATATTAATTTATTGTATAAAATTGATTTTGAATAATGTCAGTAAAATCAATGGGATCAATGCTTGAGGTTTTTTTCCTTCCTTTGAAAGCTGCTACTTGCAGATGAAGACCAGATTTTACAACCGATTTAAGCAACCAGTGAGTTCTCTCAAAAACTACACTTAGAGTTGTTACTGCTGTTAAGTTTGAGTAGGAACTTGATCTTTGCATCTTTATACGTTATTATATTCTGGCACTATGAAAGTCCACATGACAGCATGTGATTATTGAAAATAATAAAGTTAGAAATTACTCATGAACTAAATTCTACTTAGAACACAAGCAATTTCTAGGTAAAGAGAAAAATATAAATTTTGAAATTATGATCTTGATTTAGCACTTTGAGGAAATTTTCTATTGTCTGAAGCAGGATAAACACCAGGCTGTCATTGCTTACAATATTACTGAGTTCTACATTCTGTGAAACGAACAATGGTGTGAAACCGTTATAGGAATTACCTGGAGAGGAATGTTGTAATACATTTAATATTTCAGTAAAAACTACTATTTTAGGCATAGAACTTTGACAGTATTTTCCTAAAAATAGACTGGGTTGATATGCAGGATCATCAAATTAAGGGTCAAAGGTGACAAACCAGGACAAAGGGCATGCAGCTCATTTTCAAGCAATCAGTTTCTAGTTTTTTCATGGCTGAACAAAAGCTTAATTATATAGAAAAAAGGAGTTAGTGTTGAATGACCAGTTCTAATGGTGGAAAAACATGTTTTAAATTTGCTGCATATTTCGAATCACCATTTTTTATTTGGGAATGCAAGAGCCAAAATGCTGCTTTTATATCTTTCAGACAATTCTTTTATGTAACATATTTTTCAGACTCTACAAAAACATTTTAAGTAAAATATTCCATACCGTATAGGCTAAAAACAGACTTTACTTTTTTTGTAGTTTTAAAATTTTGGAAAAAAATCTGTAAACCATTTGCATTAGTCTCTTAGTATAATCTTCTCTACTAGTTAAAATTCTGTTATTTTTATCTAGTAATATATTTATTACACCATTAGATCACTGGCAGTGATGTAAGGGTGAGCAGCCTCTAAAACATTTCTTGATGTTAAATGTTTATTGAAAGGAGTTCAATGCACTGACACTTCTCATTTAGTTGTTAATCTCTTGTGATATAAATTTTTAACCATTAATGTTGTATATTAAAGTTTAAAAATGTATTATCAAATAAAATTGTCTTAACTTTGTAATTAACTAGAAGTGTTCGGATTTATTTATTCATTTTTGTTTGTCATTTCAAGAAGCTACTCTAAAGTTTTCATCGTACAGTTAATGGTGGGCCTTCACAGTATGTGTGATTAGCTTCATTAAGATAGGAATTTTGCCATTATTTTGACTCTTTATTCTAAAACCACTCTTGTTTTTATTTTCTTTTATTCAGTGTAACCCTGACAGCTATGACTTATTATACAAAACTATTGTTTCTTATGGTGAAAAATACAGTTTGCATTGGCAGAAACAGCTGCTGTACCTTAATTGTGCTACAACATTCACATTCAAGTTAAAGAATTGTTTACCAATTAACATTTGTGCCATAGTCAGTACCTTTAAGCGATCTTGATGGTTTGCTGGTCAAATTAAATTATTTGTTGAAGTTTTTTATTTTCTAGGATAAAATATTTTTATTACAGTATTTGACAAGAATGCTAGGGCTGCTCCTATATTACAGGAAGCCAATCCAGTTGCAGTTTGTGAAATGGTTGAGAAAGTTAAATTCACCTCTGTATTTCAGCTGTATTACAAATATTAACCTCTAAGGTTAAGTGTTTACATAATATATTATAAATAATATAAAATAATGTATTATAATTTACTTCATAAATATAAAAATGCAGTTTTAAAATGTTTTCTGAAAGCAATATAAATTCTTTTCCTCCTCTCAAGATAATGTTCTAAATATTTCAGTAAATGTGAGTTTTCCTGTGTTAACATTCCAATACCTATGGTTTTTCAAATGTGTAAAGTTACATGTAATTATTTGTTTTACTATAAAGTAGATTATTTTAAGTTTTCTATATCTGTGTATAGATGAGAATATAGCCTTTTCAGTTTTATCTGGAATTATAGTCGGATGTTCAGTTAAATTACAAAATGACTTAATCCTGATTTTACTTAGGCAGCATTTGAATTTATCTATTGACTTAATTTGCAAAAAAAAAAAATTATAGGGGAGTGTTTTAATACATATGACCATTCCTTTAAAGGACAGAGTAAGAAAACATTTTCATAAAGCACACACATTCACTTTAATATTGAACTTCTACATCTAGTATTTTATTTCACATGTATATATGTTATATTTAAGTTACAACAAATGTAATAAGTATCCTGCTTTAGGTTTTACTCTGGTGTTTGTATAGAGTGTTTGTTATATGATCATAAATAGTCATTTTTTAAAGCCTTTTCTTCTAAATATCCTAAGAAGGAAGAGTCACACTGTTGCTTCTTTTGCTTTCCAAAGAATGTATTTAGTTTAATGATAATTGAGACATATTGTAAATAGACGAATTTTTGTTATAAACCATAAAGTGAATATTTTATTTAGTAGACTATATTTTACACTTAACATAATTTTGGAAGATACTGATAATTGGAGAAACAAGATTTATTATTTTAGATTTCTTTTTAAATGTTGAGAAATTGTAGTGATGGGAATAACTAATGAAATAATTTTCATTTTATTATAGTGAATATCTTTTATTGCTAATTTTTCACCAACTTAAAGTAAATTTTGTCTTTTTACAAGTAAAAACTAACATGATGTAAATTGAATTCAAATAAAATTGTGAGTAATATGTAGTAGCATTAATATTTATTACTCCTCAAGTCTTTGGGCTTAAGAATTTGGCAGTTTTTAAATAAATTTCAGTGTATAGTATAGAATAGTAACCATATTCTTTTTCTTTTTTCTTTTCTTTTTTTTTTTTTACCATTTTCTTTTTCATTGAATAGTTACAGTAGTGGGTTAACAACAGCGTGTAAAGTACTTGAGAAGAATATTGTTACATATTTTAATAGGAGGAAATTTGAAATCTAAGAATGTGAATAGTGTTTATAAATTAAGGAATTTTATAATAATGAGTGTATATTTAAAATAAAATTATTGAAATCACTTGACATATATATATCACAATAGCAATGGTCAAATGATTAATTGCCTGTCACATTCTCTTTTATGAAAAGATGGTTTTAAGAAAATTTTGTATACAAGTCCATTTAATTCATAAAAGCTATCCTAAGAATAGTCAGCCAGGATTCAGAAATTCATTAAGTCATTTGTTTGTTAAAAAATATGTATCAAACACTAATGAATGCCAGGATTACAATGATGACCTAAATATACACAATCCCCTCCACCCCTCCGCACCATAGAGCATAGCATCAAGTTGGGACAGGGAACATTTTCATGGGCTATTATGTCAATTACAGTTCAGTATTATGTGGTAGAAACATTGTATTCAGTATGGAACAATAAGAAAAAGAGACCTAATTAGAGATTTAGATGATTAACAGAAATTATTGTGGTGAACGTATTTTAGGATATCACAGTTTTCATTAGATTTTTGTTTTCTAAAATTTACCAAAAACTATACTATCAAATGAAAATACCCATATATAAAATTACAAAAAGCTGTTTTGGGAGCATTCATACATTTAAAGGCTTATTTTTTATTGTTATTTCATATCAAAAAACAGTCACCTGTAGTAAAGATATGAACATTTAATATTTATTTCGTTCCTAAAATAGTTATTCAGTAAAAACTGGATGGATGGATTTTAATATCCATAGTTAAATTTAATTCTATTTTTTAAACCTACTCTTGTTTTTGAAAAGTTTTAAACCATTACTTAACATCAGTGAAATAATTCCATCTTACTTTTTCTTTGAAAGGGATGATAATATTAAAACTCAGTAACCAAAAAACATATGGCAAGTTTGTACAGTAAAAAATCTGAACATCTTTATCACTCAAATTTATAGTATTATTTAGCTAACTTTTTACACCATTTGATTTTCACTTTATTAAGTCTACCATTTATAATAATTAAAATAATTATTTGACAAGTCTTGACAAATCCCTACTGTTTTTACATATTTTTCGAATATGTTGGTTTGAACTTTTCTGTAACTATAAGCACATAGAGAAGATTCAGCATAAACTGTGGGCTACTGGAATAGGAAAACATGAGCTAGGGTTTTGTTGAAATTTATGTACAACATTTAAATATACTCCCACTTCAACCAAATGTACAAAATCAAACAATACAGGTTCAATGTAAAGGAAAACTATTTCAATAAGTTTTATTAATGAATTTTGTTAACTTTAGGGTCTGTCATTGTCTTCTGTCTTTTGGCTGTGAACACAGGATAACTGAAGGATTTAATGTACAGAGGTTCACGTGCCTATTGTTCACATTCTTCCTCTATTCTTTTCAAATCTTACTCAGTGGGATTGTCATCCTTTGTAAGAAGAATCTTGGGTCAACATTCAGTAGAACTCTGCCCTTGGAAAAGCCTCCATATCATTTTGAGAAGAAAATTAGATTGCAACTTAAAGAATTTACACATGATAGTTTATTTTTTCATGAGTTGATGTAGTAGATGTAGTGTGTAAAACTTAGTTAAGGGAAGAAAGACAACCCTGGGTGGTAGCAGGTGAGTGGATGCATGTTCAAACAAATCTGTTTTCCAAACCTCAATAACTCTAAACCCAGGGAAAAAAAATGATAACTCAGTGGTCAGCAGGAGTTTCTCTTTTAATTGCTATACTTCGTTAATTGGTTTACCTCTTTATTTTAAGTTACTGTGTCTTGACATCTGCCAGTGGATATATATTAGAAACCTCAGTACTTACTCATATTTTTGAAACAACTGTTTTTGCTTTTTTAAAATGTAAATTATCTTAGATATTTTTTAATTAAGTATACCTAATGGTTAAGTGTATTACTATTATTTTTTTTCTAACAAAGTATGTGAATATAATGGACCCCCTATGAAGGATATAGTATCGGGATCCCTGGGTGGCGCAGCGGTTTGGCGCCTGCCTTTGGCCCAGGGCGCGATCCTGGAGACCTGGGATCGAATCCCACATCGGGCTCCTGGTGCATGGAGCCTGCTTCTCCCTCTGCCTGTGTCTCTGCCTCTCTCTCTCTCTCTCTCTGTATGACTATCATAAATAAGTAAAAAAAATTAAAAAAAAAAAAAAAAAAAAAGGATATAGTATCACAGTTAGATTCTCATGATTTGTCTTCTAAAATATACCTGAAGCGAACAGTCAAATAAGTTCATCAATAAAATATTGTAAATTGGGTTGGTTTTTAACTGTGGCTTAAAAATGGGATTTTTGAATTATAGTGTGAAACATTAAAAAAAATTTGAATCTGTTGTTCGTGAAATTGGGTCATGAACAATTAAGAGTTATCTTAGTGGTCTTGTCCAGTATGTTTTTTTAAACTCGTGTCCTTAAATAGGAATGAAAGGCAAGTTTATGCCAATTGGTTATGTGATTTTGCTGGGTGAGTCTTAAATTCTTAAAAAAAAGTTTACAGGTCACTTCACAGAATCAAACACCTAGGCATTTTATTGCTTTCTAATAAGCCATTAAACTGAAGAAGAGGCAATTAAATAGGCAATTAATGTAGAACTGACTTGAGCTCTCTGATTTTAGGTTCTTCAGAAGACGATGAGGTCATTCAACCAGGTTTCATCAGCCCCAGGTTAGTCTTTACTTTTTTTTTCCAATTAAATATTTAACTTGACTAAGGTTTTAAAAAAATTCCTGGAAGCATATAAGAAAACTTGACAGCCCTCAGGAATTCTCCACTTTGGCAAGATGGGTACTATATCCTACTGTTCTCCAGATGATTTCATCTATAAACTGATATTCCCACCAGAATTGCCTGGATGAAATATTCTAATTCCTTTTCCTTCTGATTTTAGCAGTCTTGGATTTTATGATTTCCTTTTCCATTACTCAGGCAAGACAGATAATATATATTTAAATGCTTGTGGAGATTTGTGGTTTGTTCACTTTTGTGACTCCCATATCAAAGCAGGAACTCACAGATACCTGTTGAATTAATTTAAGGATGACACGTGGTGCTATTTCCAAATATTTTACCATAACATAAAGAGCAGAGTTTATCAAATGTTTTTCAGGGATCTAGGACATTTTCTTAATATAGGAAGCTCCATTTATTTTGCTTTTCATGAATATGTGTGAAATTTGTTCCTCATTGTACTGCAAAAATAACTTTTTAACAATTTAAACCTGGACTTTAAAAAATATATATCCCTTTACTTATTTAGTTGTGCCGTAAAAAAAACAGACTTTGGTGTATAAATATTTTCTTGTATTACTGAAATTAACTGAAAACACTTTTCAGTAACAATTCTACTTGATAATAATGTAGTATTTTGGCCTCTGCTCTGCTGAATTTAGTGTCTTGGGTCTACTTTTGATTAATACTATTTTGGAAACACACTTAAGAGCTATAATATAACAAAGTTTATGAACATTAATAAGTTCAAATAAAGAGCTGTTATTCTGTTATTAAGCTTATTAGGTATAGAATTGTAGGTAGCAAGAGGAAGTAGTAGGGATCAAATTTTTAATGAGGAAGCCGCTGATATGCTCTGCTGTTCCGCACTTTTCTCTAGAATGAATCCTTTGACGCGGAGATGATGCTCTTAATGAGTATCATGAAAAAGAAGATTCTGAAAAGTTGTTAAAATATTTTAATTTACCATTGAGTTGCCCCTTAATATTGATTATGATTTTCTCTGGTGGCAGATTGGAGGCAGTCCAGAAACCTTTTTCTTTTCTGTTGGGAAATAATGTTAACACCAATGTGTTAAGTGACTGCAATAAAGTTTCATGTCTGTGTTTCCTTGTGATTAAAAAAGGGTTGACCAGGAGAGGTTCCACTTTGAAGAAAGAAAGTTTGTTTTCAGAGATTACATTTAAGCTGAAAAACTTGAACATTGACTGGTTCAGTCTTCTCACTTTGCAGAGGAGGAAACTAAGACCCAGAAGCTCAGTGATTAGTCTAAGGGCATAAGGTCATTAAATGGGACCAGAACTCTGGCCTCCAGTTTCTTTCTTTCCTGTTGTTTTTTTTTTTTTTTTTAAGTTTTATTTATTTTAAGTAATCTCTATACCTAATGTGGGGCTCGAACTCCTGACTCCTAGATCAAGAGTCCCATGCTCTACCAAACCAAGCCATCCAGGCCCCCCTGGTTTTCAGTATTTAGTTCTTTTTTTCTCCACAGATTTGCTTCCCATACAGGCATCTTCAAACTTCAAAGCCTTAAGATTTCTTCTCACTTGCCTAATCTTTAACTCCTGCCCTCTTCTTTTCCTTCCCATTTTTCTACTTGTCCTCTATTCCCAAATAAACCCAAAACGAAGATGTTAAAAGAAATAACTGGGAAACAGTTCACTTATTTCAGCTTATTTCTTTAGATGAGATTAAGTTTTAAAGAATAAACTTTCATTCTTTACTTTGGGAGACAGGGAAAGACTTGTGTGCTTTACATTTTTTAATGTAATTTTTACAGACTGAAAATATTCACTGTAAAAATATCTTTAAATTATGAAGAATACATGCTCAAGTAGTACAAGTGAAAAATATGACTAATTTTTCAGATAAAACATGACACTTTTTGTGCTATTTTGGGCACAAATTTAGGCTATTACTAAATGATTTTTCAAACCTATTGCTTTTCAAGTTAAAATCATTTAAGGAAGTATTGAATACAATTCAGAAAATATTTGGGAGGAGTAATAACAAAATTTATATTTCTCCTTTTCATTGGGGGAAAAGTATGTTAATAGAATTTTTTTTGTATCCCAGTTTTTTTAAAAAAAGAAAGTTTCTACAAAGTGGTGGTCTTAAACGCCCCTTTTCTGAATTAATTGTGTTTGCTTTAAATACTTTGCTGAAACCGAAGTGACCAAAAGGAAAGAAAGATGTTTTTGAAATAGGAAGGCAATTGGTCTAAAAAACTTAACTTTTATGCTAATCGTTTCCTGTTTTTCCATAATTTAATTATACCTGGGAAAATGTGTAAAGATATTTAAGGAAAAAGACTTTTAAGAGATTTTTACAGCTGCGTAAAAATTCTCCAAGTGGAACGATTGTGTTTAAGCCAGAGCATTTTGCTTCCAGATAAGGAAATTAAATGAGAACGGAATTTTGCTTTTTGGAAACAAAAACACAATACCCCCCCAATTCTGAAGTGCCTCTACTCTAAGACCGGCGCACCCAGGCGAGTACTCTTTCATTTGACTCCGTATTCTAAGAATTTCAAGAAAAGTTCTTTGCCAGTAGTTTGCTGAAACGCAGCGAGTGGGAGGGCTCGGGAGCAGCTCGCCCGACGTGCGGTCCGCAGCCCAAGGGCGGGGAAGCGCCCCCGGGGCTCCAGAGCCGGTTCCCTAAAATCACCCCCGGCCGCCCCTCCACCCCCGTCCCCCGCAGGAGTCTTTCCCTGGGCCTCCAAAGGCGCATGGCCACGTTTTCCTGGCTTCCCGAAAGGACGGCGCCAGGGTTGTCTGAAGACAGCTCCCTTCTAGGCTTGGCCCTCCGGGGGACTGGGGCGGGGGGGCGCGGCCAGGCTCGGGGGTTCGGATTCCTCCTCCCCCTGGACGTCGCTGCCCTCGGAGGGGTGCGGGCATCCCGCCCCCGGACCAGCCCCCCCCCCCCCAAGGGACCGAATTATAAGTGCTGTGCATCTGGAAGTGCAGTAGAAGTAGTAGATGGGGCCACATGTTGCCTCCCTAATGCTGAAGGCAAGGGTTTCTTTTGTTTGGTGTTCTTGGGGCCGAAACGACAAAATTCAAAAGCCCCTTATTAGGGAGGAAGCACCAGCCTCCTTTGGAAAGGTTTGGCTCCTGGAGAGGAGTCGGTGATGTGATGAATAAAGGGAAAGGTGACTGCGGGGGAGACGGGGAGAGGAAGTCGCTGGGGCGGGAGGGGAGGGAAAGGGCGGGCCCGCGGGGCTGGGGGGCCTGGGGGGGCGGGGGCCGGGGCGCCGGGGGGCGCAGACCTCGGCCTCCCAGCCGGGAGGGGAGCGGGGAGCGGGCCGGGGCGGCTGGGGGCGCTGCACCCCGCGCTGCGCGGCCCCTCCTCCTAGTTTTAAGGAGAACCGAAGCATTGTTTCTGCTGGGCTCGAAGTCACTCCTTGCCCGTGCTTGACAGCAGCGACGGCGGCGCGCCCTGCCCTGCACCCTGCACTCCTCCAAGGTTGGGGGGTTTGTGTTTAAGAAGGGAAATAACGACCAATAAGATGCGTGCTTCGTTTTTCCTGAAATGAAGAAATCTTAGATTGTGATGACCAAGGGGCCGAGGAGAGGTGAATTCCTTAATTTCTCTCCCTAGTGCCTTGATGATGCCTCGTGACTCCTTGAACTCATTTTTGAAACATTTGGAAAGAACGATGATAAATCAAGCTACTAAAAACGTTTGGCTTCCCCCCCCCCCCCCACAAAACATGCGTTTTGAGTCAAGCACAGGTCTTTCTGGCACTAAAAACAAGTAGGAAATGAGAAAAAAATTAAAACCAGAAGACTTGAGGAAGGTGACAAATTGGAAAGCATTCTAGGAGATTCATAGGACTGTTTTATGTGAAAGAAGCACTCTAAGGGCTTAAAGAGATTATGGGCAGTTTTATAAAAGGATCTTGGGCTCAAAAGATTGCGGGGGAGGTAGGCAGAAAAGACGAGTCTATTTAAACGACAGTGCCACATCCCCGAAATAGTGATATTTTCTGTCTCATCATGTCCCCTTCCTCCACTTCTCTCCCTTCCAGTTGCCTCCCCTCCTCCTCTTTTACTCTTTCCTCTCCCCTTCTCTCCCTCTGTCTCTCCCCCCCACCCCATCCCCCCAGGTATGTAAATGTATTTGCCTTAAATTCTTTGTGAATGAATGTTAGAGGATTTCTCAGAGTTCCCAGTTGGAAAAAACCCTTCTACACAACTTGAAAGGCTGATGTCCCTCTCAGGAAATGAATGAGTCGATAACCCCTGACACCAGTGACCAGTCCAGTGAACCCTACCTTAATTCCACTAATACTGGAGGCCCCCAATCAGGCAAGACTGTGAATCTCATAACCACACCATTCAATGTGGTTCAGTTATGGTATTTCACACTTTTCACATACATATATTTGTAGGTTTGACTTTCATCAGATTTAACAATCAACAGGGTTTCAGAATCCACCTATATTTGTTGTTTCTGATTTAATGATGAAACTATTTTCTAATTGAAAATAAACCTGCAGATAAAATATTGTTTACCATAAATGTGTGTTTATGACAAAACTAGACTATACTGGTCTGTGAATTTTACGATAATTACTTTCATATAAATAATAGCACTTACCCTCAGTTTCCATGAATACTTTTTCAGATTATTTTTCTGTTATCAGGTGTTGATTTTTTTTCAGATGTTTATTTTTTTTTAAATCAGATGTTGTTTTTAAAAAGTAATTCTTTAACGTAGAAAACATATCACTTAGTGTTTTTCTGTTTCACAGTATCTGAAATGTTTCACCTGAAATGCCACTATTAAAGTTACTTCATTACAGATCAGTGTAATCTGTTGATTTCCACGATTAAAATAATGCCTAAAAATGTTTTGTTAGCAAATAATTTTTTTTGAGCGCTTTTGTTAACACTTGCGAAATCATTTGGATTTGTACACTTTTGCTTTCCTCCCTACCAGCTGAAACATGGTTATTCTCCCCAAAGTAAATAAAATGAGAAAGCTTTGCCTCCTTTCCTGGGGGAACAACAAAAGAAATAAACACGAAAAATCTTTCCAAATTGATCAGTTTTGATTGATGCCTTTTACCACAAACAGCCGAAAAGAACCTATTTACGCACATCCATTTATTTCGGTTCTGAGCCAATTAGTATTAGTTTATATTTAGTTATTTAGTATGGGGACAAAGTGTAAATAGGTGGTGCCTTCTGTAGGTCTTCAGAAGCTTTTAGATTCAGAATCTGCACATTTTAGTTTGTGTGAAACAGGAGTGTAGCCGGTTGGGAGAGGCGGGGAGGGGGCTTGCGGGTACGGTGGGGGAGGGTCACCTCGGTAGCTCTGCCGAAGGGAAGTGGTATCTGTACAGTTTCTCCGTAAACTGCTTGTTTAAGAAAATGGGGGGTGGGGTGGGGGAAAGAGTGGTGGGGCGTTTTAATGTTTCCCAGGAACGGGTTCTACTTTGTGTTGTAAAGGAAGCGAAGCACGGGTCTAGTTGATCCATAGTATTCCTTGTAGTGTTCGATGAGGTCGGTGGTATTGGCGTCCGCAGCTAGTAATCAGCGATCATTTGAATCCATTTGAAAGGTAAAGGGTGAGCCTTTTGAAACTGGGGCCAGGCCGGGGAAGGGACGGCAGGAGCCCAATCCGTTATTAGATTTTCGTTTATTGGGCTCTTCCTTCCATTGGCGGGGCACTTCTTAAATGTCAGGGTCCAATCAATATGGTACGAATTCACCTTTTTTCTCCCACTTGCCCCTCTTTCTCCTCCCCTCCCCTCCCCCCCACCGCTGCCTTTTCTCCCCCACCTCTTTCTCCCGCTGGCGGCTCCTCTTCACCTCCCCTGCCCGGCGCTCCCCTCCCCCTCCCCTCCCCTCCCCTCCCCTCCCCTCCCCTCCCCTCCCCCTCCCCTCCCCTCCCCCTCCCCTCCCCCTCCCCGCCCTACGTCGTCTCGCTCTTGGGGAACAATCGCCACTGATTGAGGTCCACTCTACGTTCGGCTGGAAAACTGGGCTGTTACTTAGGAAGTCATTAATCACATCTCCTCCCCCGGAAAGAGATGGCGGAGAAACCTGTGAATGTTACAATTCCCCCTTGAAAACGGTCCGAAATGATAAACCTAAACATGATTTTGAGTACACGAAGGTGCTAGCGGAATTTCTTTATTTTTTTAATTTTTTTTTTTTTTTAATTTTCCTCCCCCTGCCCCGCATAGGATCTTATTTTAAATTCGAAAAAAAATTTCAGGGCACGATCAGGTAATTGTGTGCTTCCGTCTTACTGGAGGTGTATGCTACAACTATCCAAAGTTTCACGGAGATGGAATCAGTTTTAATTAGACCGTTTGCAAATCGCATATTTTCCTCTAAGATTTGAATTAAATATGAAATTTGCACCCCAGGCAGGTTTACTGCTATGGAGCAGCTGACTTCTTAGGGGAGGAAAAAAAAAAAAAAAAAAAAAAAGCAAAGAAAAAAAAAAGCGAGCGTAACATTGGTTCCTTTATTTAAATGGCTTTTTCCCCCCTAAATGAGATTATTTAGACAGGCTTGTGTGTAGGGCACGCGTGTGCACATATATGACTGTGCCGGTTTTTTTTTTTTCCCCCTAAATCGACGATTCACAGAGACCCTCCATTGTGTTTAAGGAAAAAAGCACGAAATCAGCATTCTGATTTATCGTAAAGGAGCGTCCCAAATTGTCTTTAAGATACCATGTTTGAGTTTTTCGTGTTCATTCATAAATTATTTTGATGTCAGCCTAGATGAAATGGCGATTGGTTATCTCTTCCTCTTGCCAGCCCCTTAAGGATCCGAGGTGAAATTAGTAGCAAGAAAGCATGTAATTGACAAAGTCACGTGGCTCAGGGGGCCAGAAACTGGAGAGAGAAGAGGAAAAAAAAAAAAATCAAAAGAGGGAAAGCACATTAGACCATGCGAGCTAAATTTGTGATCGCACAAAATCAAGATGTTAGATTGATGCAGAAGATCACTCCGTTCCAAGGGGAAAGTTTTCATCTCACGAGTTTGGAGCAGAGGGCCCGTGGGGCAACATGGCCGAAGGTTAATTTTCTTTTCTATTGTTTTACTGTGATTTTTCTCTCTTCCTTTCTCTCCCCCCCCTCCCCCTTTCCCACCCTTCTTTGCCCGTCCCCCCCCCTCCCTTCCCCTTTTACCCCAATACTGGGCATTACCCCCGCTCCCCACCGCGCAATGGGGCTTTCTGCAACCTATTGTTACAGATCTCCAAAAATGTTTTGTACCGCCCACACTGATTCACAACTTGAAAAGCTTTCAGGGGGCTATTGTTTGAATTGTTAGAGTGTGATTAAGCGCAGTTTCAGTTAGTGAGCCCAAGAAAACTTTTATACACCTGCCCCCTCCCCCATCCCACCCCAACTTTAATTGAAAGTTATTGGGGGGGGGGAGGGGAATGCACATTGCAAATAAGCCTGGGTTCGCCTGCTGCCGCATGTGCATTAACTAGCTCTAACCATCTTCACGATTTCTCTTTCCTCCTCGCGCCCCCAGGAGAGAATAGTTTGGCTGAGAATTTTCTCTTTGTAAGTGGGATCAGCGTTTACAGCAGCACTATGCAAGTAAAGTACCGCAGGCTGGGCTGTAAAAATGTGGCTGAAAAATGGACTTAAATGAAAAAAGTACACGTATGTACAGAAAAGTGGAAGTTGATGCGATCGATAGAACAGTGTGTGCCCCCCCCCCCCCCCCGGCTTCCCTCTTTAACCCTTTCATTTTAAATATTTTCTATGGAAGAAGATAAACCATTCACTTGAGTTTTCTATTTCCTTCCCCCACGCCCCGGTCAGTTTTTTTTTTTTGTTTTGTTTTGTTTTTTTTTGTTTTTTTTCCTTTCAATGAACGGTTTGGAAATACAGACTGACTTTTCTTTTCTTTTCTTTTCTTCTTTTTGTGTGTGTGTGTCCTGTTCTACTCAGGCGGGGCAAGCAAAGGTGGTGAAGAGCCCGGGAAGCTGCCGGAACAGACAGAGGAGGAATCCCAGATTTTGCACGGAACTGGCCACTGTAAGTGGTTCAACGTGCGAATGGGATTTGGATTCATCTCCATGATAAACCGAGAAGGAAGCCCCTTGGATATTCCAGTCGATGTGTTTGTACACCAAGTAAGCCAAACTTCTTTTCCCCTCTTCTTCTTCTTCTTCTTCTTTTTTTTTTTTTTTGGCCCCCATGTGCAGGAGTTGGTCAGCAGTTTTGTCAATGGACATACCCTAAAAGAGAAAAACCTTCCTTAGCAATCCTGAGTTAATCTGTTTTTTAGGGTAGGTGTAGGGTCCCCTTACTGGGTATCCTTTCCTAAACAGAAAAAGAGATCTCTTTGAAATTTCTCTGCCGGAGTGCTGCTTGTGACTCTATTAGCAAGTTCCTCCTCTTTATTCGACAGCAAAATTGCAGTAGTGTAGCTTCCGGTGTTCTCGGTTACAATATGCTCTGTCGCCTATGCCTAGTGAAGGAGTGGGGCAATGAATGAAGACGCAGTGGTCATTTTAAGTTTTTTTTTTTGTTTTTTTTTTTAATTGCTAGTATAAGAGATCTATGGGTCTCCTTATTTGAGATTTCTTTAGTCACAGTAGCTTACCCTATTACTTCATTTCTGCCTCCCAGAGAGTCATTTGTAGATTCAAGAAAAAAAATTGGTTTTTACAGTAAAATAAAATAGAACACTGTTGGCCTACTATGGATTTGAAGAAATGCCAAGAGAAGATGTTTGGTAATCAAACCTTTTAGAAATGTGCTCCCTTTTAGGGCATAGGTCCAAGGACACTGTCTCTTTAAGAAACCAAACTCAAAAAAACATGTGGCCAGCTGTGGCTCCAGTTTGTGTGTTTAAAATGTTCCAGTCTGCTACTTTGGGTAAATTTCCACCATTGCTTATATTGTGTTGTAATTTTTTGAGTTGCTTAAACACCAAACAGAATGTCCTTGCTTGTCATTTTCAGAGTTTTAACCCACAAACAAGTAAATTAATACCTTTTGCATTTTCACTCCTCTCTATTGCTTACCATAGTTAAAAAAAAACAAAAAACAACTTAAAATTTGCGAGCTTGATTATTTCATTGAAAGAAGTTGATTCTCTGTAAGGAATTCTTCGGGGTAAAACGAATTAAGACCAAAGATTTATTTTGGCTTGACATTTAGGTTTAAAAAATGGAATGAATGGCTACCAATACTACAGGTTGATTGACAGGAAATACTTAGTATATTTGCATAAAAAGTCTGTATTTTATTTGATACCGTGTTGCATGTTCCTGATAATATTTACAACCTCCTTTACTCCCTAAGGAATATCATCTTCAAATGAAGTATATAAACAATAGAAACATATGAAACCATTCTGTTTTGATCTGTTGTCCTGTGGTGGTTGGTTGCTTCCTGACCTTACTGTGTGGTGTATGTTTTCCTTTCCTAAGGGCCTGGCCATCATTATTGGCTGTTTACATGTGGAAGGATCAGCATAATCTGTGAATTGAAACAGGGTTTAAATACATAAATAGAAGTCCATAGACAGGCTACTGGATTTTATGCCTCCTACTTGATATTGCAAAATGAACCTACATTTTCTGCTTTTTTCCTCCCTAGACTGAATGATTGAAATCTTTGACAAATCCATTTTCTCTCAGGCTCTGGCTTTCCCCACTTTGAACCTTCTGTAGGTTGTTAAATTGTTCTTTACGATCTCATAAATTTGTTTTATAGATGAATGAAAAAAAATAGCCCTTTTCTTCTTTGATCACACCTTGTTATAATTTGGTTTCCTGTGTTTACCTTTTAATACATTCAAATATTAGACATTTTATTAACCAGTATTAATGTTTTAGAACCCCAAGACGTCCAAATTTAAGCCATTTAATTGGTTATATGTTGGTAAACATAAATATATCCACTGCATTATAAAATAGTATATTGCTGGAAAAGTTTTATTTACAGATAGTGAGTAATTTCTAGAGTATAAATGTTGATTATTAATATTAAACTTGCTTTACTCTTGTGCTACAAATCATCTATTTACTAATAAAACAGTATTAAAATGATGTATGAGCGAAAAATTCTCATAAAGTGTGTATATTTGTATTCTTACATTATTAGGGAGAAGTATGTAAAAAAGTCGATAAAACTTAACTATTAGCATTTTTGTGATATGAAAAATCAGGACAATGTTATTCTTTAAATTAAAATTAGAAAGTGATATTTCAGGGAATTTTTTTGGTGACTACAGTATTTGTTTTTTGAAGTATATCTCACTTTTTTCCTTAGGGAAAAATTACATAGATTTCAGTTGCTTTATTTTTTTTGTTCTTCCTGATTTTGATGCCTTAGTAGAGGAGTTTCTCTTATATTGAGACTCACATAATTTGCATATAAATCATATGAATCATTGTTTTGAACAAGTCAGGAATTCAACAGATTTTAGCCAGGCAATTGCAAGTAATAATTAGATGGTCATAAATGATGTGTGCAGGTATCATGTCAGCATCACTTACACAGGTTGCAATTCAGGATCATTAAACACAAGTTTTTAAAATACTTTTTAAATTATTATTTTACTGCTATTTTTAGTGTATGAGAATTTTTGAAAGCATACTATATTTAATATAAATTCAAATTAGATTTTCCATTATGTCTGTATACTATTTTGTTATGAAAGAATAAGCATTGTAGATAATTAGGAAGATTAAATATTCAACTGGACTAGTATCTACTCATTATTTTTTTTTTCTACTCATTATTTTAAATACATGGGATGGTTTTTTTTGTTTTCTGTTTTTTTGTTTTTTTGAGTCTTCAGAAAAGTACACGTGTCATTACATTTTTTTAAAAGTAATATGAAACATTTTTAATAGTATATATTTGGGGAAATAAAAAATAATTTTAGTTTAACATAATATTTAAAAATTTATGCCATGGCTACCAGTATTATTTTTCTTTAAAAAATATCGACTACATATATACTTCAATGATAAGTAAAATATGTAAGAATAAATAGGAATAGCAAAAAAATCTTGACTGCAAATAACTTCACATCAAGAGCAATTTAGTTACTATGAAACGAAGAGAATATATGCATGTTTTTTTTAAACAGCTGTGTATTCATAGTTACATAATTCTATTTAAAATTTGTTGGCAAGAATACAAACTTTCTTGTAATCTCTGGAATGTCACCACTTTCTCAAAAATAAATGAATTTAGGTGCTGTACCTTTCCTATCTCATTGATAAATGCAATGAGATTCTGTTATTTGAAGATGGTATATGACCATGGGTGGTTTTCATATGACTTCCTAATATTAACTTGTGATATAAATGATCACATGATTATGGGTTGGTAATGAATATATGTATTCTGACACATATTAATATGGAAACTTGATAGTGTTTAATAATAGTTTTAAAAACTTGCAAGAATATATAGATACTGTATTTTTGAGCTTTGTTACAGCTTATTGTTTCTGAGTTGTTCCTTAAAACATTTAATAACTAAAATTGGATAATTTTGATGATGATTTAATTTGTTGAATAGGATACATTTGTAGGAATTCCTTACCTTTGAGAGTCCAGTGTAAAGCACAGAGATTTGTCTCTCAATTGAAGTAAGAATATAATAGATTGTTAATACAGATTTCTAAGTGTAGGTTGCTACTAAGGTGATTTCACCAGTTAGAGTACAATTATTTTATAAGTGCTAATAAGTAATACTTCTTTTAGTTTATTGTTACTGATAGGATAAAAGTTAAAAACATGTACCACAGTTAGATTGTGGTATAATGTGTTTAAACTACCTGGAAAGGTCTCTTGAAATACAAACTTTGACAGAACTTAAATATTTAATGATAGTTTAGATGAGTCACATAGAAATTGAAGTTAGATGTTTTGGAGAAAGGCAATGTTACCCAATAACTACCTATTGATGTTTATTATCATTTAAGTTTTTCTTTACATAAATTTTGAAATTTATTTCCACGTCATTTCCTCACCCAATGAGATAAACTAAACTTTATTTTGTTGGGGTCGGGGGGATAGAATCCATTCTCCTTATTTTTCTCTCTTCAGCTCATTTGCATAATAATATTTTCTTTGCTTGTTCAGTTCTGTATCTGGAATTCTTTACCATCAGTGGTACAAATAATTTTTAATATAAATATGCCATTTATTTCACTATTTATGTAAGAATTCTTTTCAAAGAGTAAGAACAATTTCAAAATGACTGTAAATTTAGCTGCCATTGCTTGATAGGCATAAGTATTTATTAATAATTTGGTTTTGAATTCTTAATTTACATTTCAAGTATTGATGTTTTCTTCTTATGCTCTTTATTTTTGGTTTATACTTTGATTTTAATGGAAAACACACATATCCATATTATAATTTTATATATTTATATTCCTTTTATTTGCTCAGAAAACATATCAAAGCAACATATCAAGTAGAAGACAGAAGAATAATTACTGTTACTGAGATAAATTTAAAGCATTTTTATTAATGGCATAGGATATGAAAACATTTGGAGATGAACAGTTTTTAAATATATGAACATTTTATGTATTATACACAGTTCAATTGATGTAGTAGAGAGTTCATGTTTTAGTGATTATTATGCATTTTATGGAAACAGACTTACTCTAGTATGTTCATGTTTAAGGATTTTTTTCATGATATTTCATCATCAATTTATTAGCCATCTTTGTTTTTATCATAATTTAGCATATTTTCCATTTTTTCACATGCAGAATAGTTGTGATTATTATTCTTGGAGCTGTTGAAAATATGTTTCAAAAATTATTTAAACAAATCAAAGTCTTAGAAATAAAAAAAAATGTGGTCATGTAACAATTATAGCTCATTTGTTAGTGAGTTATACATTATAATATTTTGAAAATGGCTCCTAAAGCTACCAAGATTTCAAGATGACTTGCCTAGCTGACCAATTTGGAAGAATCCCAAATGAAATGTGTTAAAGTCTTTAATCATAAAAACACACATAAAGACATTTAAATAAAAATTTTATGACTTATTATTATCTTAAAAGCTAATAGATACTTTCCTTCTGATTTTCAAATGCCTGGTTCATTTTCAAGACCCATTTTTTTGTTTACTTCTAAAAAGATATTTTTATTCTAATTCAGTTTAAACATGGAGTGTGAATTGGGCACATATTTAAGATAGTCTTCCTCATATTAAATACTATTGATGAATACCAACTATACTTCAGTAAAAATGAATCAAGATTATTGTCATAAGTTTTAAGTATTTTCCTCTTACTTTTTCATTCTTTTTTTTAAAGGCTGTTCATAAAAAATGAAGGCAGTAAATCAAATAATTGTTTTTTAAACAAATATGTGAGAGACTACTTACAAGTATTTAGCATGGCAACTTTAACCTACCTTTACTGAATCTTAGAGTTCTTGTATTTCATAAGTTAAAGACTTCTTTCTTGCCTGTATTCAGCATCCTAGATAAAAAGTGAGATCGTTGTTGTAAATTTTGTTGCTTTTGGGCAGGAATGAAGCCTGATTATTTAAACTTGCCAGAATTCTTTCTGCTCAGAAATTACATGGATATTGCAGATAGTTTTGTGTATCTTAACTGAGTAGTCCTTGTGGTTTTGTGATTAACCTAAAAGTTACTAGTTAAAAATATGGTGTGCTGTGTTTTTTTATTTCCAATCGAAGTATAATCTAAACAAAGTGAGGGATTTCTGATTAATTAAACTGAAAATGTATTGCTTTAAATATGATATTTCTTTGATTTGATTTGGAACTACACATGAAATAGTTATTATTATCAATTCTTTATATCTTGATATATTTCTCACTGAATTTTAAGTGACAAGAAATTCAGCTTGTTCAATATATATATTACAATGGCATTGTAACATATACAGTCCATAAGAAACTTCTATGGTTTATATTCTTCTCTAAAATAATGTGATTATAACATTTTCTAATATCAAGACAGTAACATACTTAAGAAAATACATTTTCAATAAAATACACTGCAGATCAGTGGGGTACATTTAGAAATTATCTTTTAATGAGTACTTCTATCAAATAAGTAACAAAAGTAAAATAAGTAACAAAATAAGTAACAAAAATTGCATTTTGATACATGAGGATTGATTTTATTTTCTATCTAGCAACAAAATGGAAATTTATCTGAAAATGAAAGCCTTCTCCACCCAGTTTCTAAATATTTGGCAATTTGGAAATGCTGTCTAACCTAAGATTTACAGATAATTGATATATTTAATTTTATCTTTTTTTTATATAATCCGCGGCAAATTGGAGTCATTAATACCTCACTATTCCAGGTGTTGTATAAATTGTGTATCAAGTGTGTGTTTAATAAATAAACTAAAATGTTAAACTAGTCCTTACCACAATAAAATCACAGATAAGTTGTTTTCAGTGGCATATATTCATGGTAGAAAATTAAATTGATACCTTTTTTAATGTGCCCTCTTTAAAATTGGGCACAATGTGCTATATAATGTTAATGGCTTAATTTCCCTTACAGTGAAATACAAAGCATTTAATTATAATTTTATGGCATGTAATATTGCTTAATATTGTTTAAAATATCAGGATATAAATCAAGACTTGGAAGTGATTAGTTATACTGGTTGTTTTAATAGTTTGTTTTATTATTAGATTCCGTTGTATATATCCAGTTTGTGTATTCTTTAGTATAAGTGAAGGAATAAATACTATTTTAAATAGATCTGCTGTGGTAATTTAATACTTGTCTATTACAAATATTTAATCCTTGTGAGATACTGTACAGTAGTATAGCTTCTGGTCAAATAGATCAGTATTCAAATCCCAATTTATTGATTGTAGGGGAAATGAGTTACCTTGTCAGTGTCTCAGGGTCCCATAAAGGGAGGGGACAAAACAATAACCATTTTTGTATAGGGTTATTATGAGGATTAAATGTTACTAAACATGTAAAGCATTTAACACTGAGCCTGGGATATAGTAAGGGCTCAGTGATGTTTGTTGTACATGGTTACTATTTCTAAGAAGTAGTAGTCTGGTAGGCTAAGGGGTAGAGCATAAGAAATGAAGTTTTGGATTTGGCTCTGCCACTTGGTGGTTTTCTTACTTTTGGCTAGTCACTTCCTCCAAGCTTCAGTGTTCCCATGGGTGAAATGTGTTCAATAATGTCTTTTCTCCCTATTTTTCAGGGCTAGGGTAAGAGTTCATTGAGGTAGTATACATGAAAATAATTTAAGAATGTAACAACACTAGGTTTTAGTTTTAATCTTTATTAGACTACTATATTTTTATTAATACTCTCACCATATAACTCGTCAGAATTTTCAAAAGATAAGTAAGCTCATCTCATTTATTTTTTGGCCTTGTCTGCTTTTCTTGAGGTATAATTTATATAGAATAAAATTCACCAGATTAAAGCATACTGTTAGATGAGTTTTGACAAATTATGTAACCACCACCACAGTCATGATGCAGAACACTTCATCACCCCCAAAAAGTTCCCTTGTGTCCATTTGTAGTCATTCACCCTTGAAGACAAGAGGTTTAGTTGTTCTATATGATTATTGATATGTCATAGTAACTGGTTAACTGACGTGGCTCTTTTTAACTTTGTCACCTTAGACATAAGCTACAACTCAGTATCCTTTATTAGATACACTCCACACTTATTTTGATGTTTTCTTTTGTTCCTCTTTATAGTTATTTCTGCTTGCCTTTTCATTTGTAGTTTCTGTGTTTGTAAAAGTAAAATTAATTAATATACATTTCACTCATCTTCCGTCATTTCATTTATCCTTATGATACTTTTTCATGCAGTATAAACTCATTGCTTACCTAAAGGGCATATTAGGCTTATTGATGCATTTCTTGTTAGAAATTTAATGAAGTTCTATGTCAACTGAGTAAACATTCTTAGAGCTGTAAGTTGACAAGATGGTTTATTGCATAAAAGTACTAACTTTTGAGAAAATGGTTAGTTAGAAAAATTTCTGGTTCCATATCCAAGTATTTTTCTATTGATCACATAGTAAGTGTAAAGCACTGTTGGGTGATAAAGATTTAAGAGTTTGCTCTCCAGTTTGCTATATGTTATTTTCTTCTTTTTAGCAAACTTTTTAATAAGATTTTTCCAATTCTCATTCTTTTCACTCGAGGTATAAAAGCAATGGGTCATTTTTTTCCCATCACCCACTCACTTTCTTATGAAACCTACTTTTGTAGCTTCTACCCATTTAATTTGGGGAAAACTATCAGAAAATAGTAAATGTTAGTTTTCAAATTTTGAGCTAAATACAGTGATTTCTCATCAGTCTTAAAATACCTAATTTTTAGATTTTATATGTAGAAATTGTCTTTATTAATGTTTAGAATCATTTCACTGTGCTATTAATGACACACTTACTACTGCTTAAACCTTTTTGTTAAAACAATCTACTTTTTAAAATCAAACCCACTTTCATTTACTACTTTATTAATCTTAACGTTAACATTTACTTCAGAATCTTTTAAGTTTGCTCATAACTTTAAGGTTTTTGTTCAGTTTTATTGTGCTGTATTATCTAAAGATTCTGTGTAAAATTCAAAATGAGTCTACTCTGGCCATGGTTTCTTCATGATCATTTATTTCCTTAAGCTTTGTAAGCAGTTGCCTAGGCTGTTACTAATAAGTAGCTATGGTGTTCCTAAATACTATGATGCCTAAATTCTTTTAACATTTTCTTCATTCAGATGAATTCTTTATCCTTAGTTGAGACTGTGATAGAAGTGTAACAACATAAATTCTATCCATTGCTTTTAAAAAACTTACTGGATCGTTGATATATTGTAGAGCTCTGAATGAGTTCTATCAACTGCCTTTTTCCAAAGTATGTTTTTAATAATACATCATTTTGCTTATAGAATGGAAACACTGGTACTTGGGAGACTAATTCCACTTTGAACAACTTCGTTAAATAGATTAAATGATACTAGAGACACATACCTAACACAGTTCTAAGTCCCACATTTACGAAGATAAATGAATAAATTTGTTTTCAGTTTTAACAAATAAAAAAAACTTCTTTTTTAGGATTGGTTAAACTGTGAATCTGAAATTTAATCCACAGTATCAAACTCATTTATTTAGCTCTGTAATTAAAATTTTTAGTTGAATACTAAATCTAAGGACAGTTGTATTTGCACGTTTGCCCCTTTCACTGTTTCCTCCCCCATGCCATTGAAGAATTTTGAATGGTGAGGAATTTGCGCCCTTTGGCTCAGGTTGCAGACCCACTTGATCAAGCCAGAGAGGCTGGGGTCAGAACTATTCATTGCTTATCTTTTCCTTGGGCCACTTGTAAATCCTGCCTTTCTGCTCTGTAAAAAATCTCTTTCTATTAGACTTATAATAAAGCCTGGAGTATAAAAATGGGCATAGTAGCTGATGCTTGATTGTGATTCTGCGTGGGTTAATTTCACTAATTTAGAAGTTTTTCATTGCGTTGCAACTTATTCGTATAATTTTATTTAAATATATGTTATTTCATAAGATACTTAAAAAAGCACCCATTGGTATTGAAAGTGCAGTGATATTCTATCTTAGGTTGAGATTTTACACTTTTGAAATGTAGTGGTTACTTTTAAAAATTGAATTAGTTAATTTCAGTCAGCTCTATAAAAAGTCCCATAGTATTTATTTTGTTTTGATGTATTTAATTTCTGGTATTTATACTGACACTTAAAATTTGCTTGAATTATAGTACAAGTTTATGAACTGAATAGTGGTGTGAATACTTTAAATATAGAACCAGATTTAAACAAACACAAAACACTTTGTTCTTATCTCTGCATCCCTTAAAAGTATACAGCTCTGGTTCAGGACCTCAGGACCACCCATCACCCTGGACATTGGATACTCCTATTTATTCAAGAAGCTTGTGAAGTATCTGTGTGCTGCCTGGTGGGGGATGGTGTGTGTATCAGTGTAGGGGATCACAGTTAGGTGATTTTACCCCAACAAAAGCAGCAAAATTATTTATAAACTGAATTCTGTCCCTGTAGAATTTTCTAGTTGTGAAAACTATCTTACATTAAATGCTTCTTATTTTCTGTAAGCTTTGGTTACAGTTTTCACATTTTTGATGCTTTCAGAAGGTTAAAGTGGGCCCCCATTAAGATTAACCTCAATCCATTACAGCTTTTTGGCTTGCAGGCCCCACCCATTGGCCTTGGATAGCTAATACCGAGCTTTTGTTTCTTCCTGTAGAAAGGAAAGGAAAGAAAACTGTTCTTTCTCTTTCATTGTGCAAGTCACGTGACTTCCCTTTTGGTTAGTTACAGATAGGTTGGAAGTGCATCTCAAAAGGAGTAAGATATCAAAGTTTTATGTTTGTATGAAATATTCATTGAAATATTTATTGAATTCATGTGTTTTATGACATTAAAATATTTGTTTTTGAACAACTATACCTCAGTTTACATACATGTAAACTGTTGTCTTTTTAGGAAGCCAAGAAGGTTACTAAATAGATGTTTAAAATAATACTCATCTTTTTATCTACATTGTTGTACTTTCGCAGTGTACTTATTTTTCTATTATTGTTTAGCATCATTTGAATTGTTGCTTATTTCTCAGAACTCATGGTGTAAAGAAAGTAGGAATGGTTGGGATGATTTAGCAAGGAAAAATTGCTGGTAGGAAAAAAGAAAGAAATGTGGTACAGGACTGTGTGTAAATATAGGAAGAAATTAATTGGTCACATTTTCTGTTACTCTTTCATCTAACCTTTCAGTAATAATAAGCAGTATAGGTAGCTGTTTGGGAGAAAATGCTCTCTAGCTCTTAGGCTATTAATATCAATGGACAGATACTTTATTATGAAGTTAGATGATGTGACAAAAATGTTGATATTTAGTTCTAATTTGGTGATTTAGTCACTATGTTGTGATTTTAGTATGAATCATGAAATATTTAATCTTACGGTTATTTTAATTTGCTCTTAAGCTATCTTTTGAAATATTTAATTTCTATTTTAGTAAACAATATAGCTATCACTAAATAATAAGTAAAATATTTGAAACAATGGTAGTTTTAAAAGAGAATCTTCTCAAGGATTTTTAAAATACAGTGTTCTTTGGCCATGATATTTCTAAGCATGTAAATACTTTAAAAAGACTTGTGAGGAGAATACTTAAAATCTAAGGTACATTTTTATTTAAAATACTATATTTCAGTAAAATGTTCCAGACTGTTGTTCCATAGAAAAGCATTGTTTCTTACATTTTTATAGTCTTGTGGGTCTTAAAGAGCAATGTGATATTTAATCCTATGATTTTGTTATCAATCCACGGTAACTTGGTTAATTAGATTTCAAAATACGAAACATTTATTGAGATATATAAAGCTTCTCAAGTTTCTATTAATAATGGGGGGTATATCAGCTTTTCAATAACTAGGATCTGGCATGAAGTTGGTAATTAATGTGGTTGGTCCATGCTTTATTGACATTAAAATTTATAGCAAGTGATTTATTTTGCATGTGCTTTGAGCTGAATATTTCAGTTTCTGTTTAATTAATGTAAATATTTATTGACATTTATTTTAACGTTTAAATTGTCACAGAAATTTTACTTTTGGGAAAGGCTTAGGATATTAAAATTTTCAATTCGGTGGTCTTCTTCATATACATTTGGGTTACAAGCTATTCATAAAACACCAAAGCTATTATTAAGTATTTGAATCTAGTATTGATATTTATTGTAGAAGTAATCTTATATTGCATGTTAATGTCACTGTAAGTTTAAAATAAAAATATTAACAAACAAAAGCCTACTTTAAAAAAATGCTACTGGGTTTTTTTGTGTGTGTACTACATGCTTTTTTCTTCCTACTCTTCAAACAAAATTTGATATTAGAAGGTGAAAGGTTGAGTGTTTTCCTTTTATAATTCTGTGTTTTCCTCCTGCAAAAAATTTTTCAACTTGTGCAGAGAACAGTAATTTTTAAAATGAACATGGGCTTTAAGTGACTTCATGTTTGTTTAAAAGTATAAGGCTCATTGGTGGGAGTAATACCATTTGGGGTATTGCTACTTATTTTCATGTGGGTTACTATATGGTTCATTAATGAATTTTCTTTTTCCAAAAATAAACTTCATAATAAAAGAGAAAATAATTTTTTTAGTCATTGAAATACATGAAAGGCCAAGTAAATACAGACATTTATTTCAGTGCCTATTCTTTATTTTGGGGTTTCATGTTTATTTTTGCAAAGACATTCTGATTTTAAAAATGTTAACAGATAATGTTTGGGAAATTGCCTTGTTAGGTATTGACCACTTTTCCATCCTTTCTGTCTTTACCTTTAAAAGTATCTGGTTGCTATTAAACCAATACTATATGTAAAGGTAATCCAGAACTTCCTGTGAGATTCAATGTTTGACATATATTCAGTTTCCCAAATTTACAAAATCTGAATTTTTTTTGCAAAATCTCATAAAGCATAGGAAAATGTTTTCAGAGTAAGATTTTAAGACAATAGAGTTAATTATTTTGACTTACATTAAAAAAACTAGCTGTAAATTGAAAAAAATTACTCAAAATATTTAAAGTGCTATGTTGTTCCCAAATTATTCCCTGTCCTAACATTATCATTTGATCTGCCACTAGGAATCATGAAGGCTCTAAGGGGACTCTCTCTTTAGTGTCCTTCTTCCCTTGTTTCTCCCCTCCCCCTCCTTTTGCACCTTCGGGAAGGAAGCCTGGGGCCCTAGCTCTAGAGATACCAGGAAAAAGCAATCACTCAGCACAAAATGTCTGTCTTTAGCAGAAGTATCATCCCTTGGAGAAGAGGATGGTTGAGAAAAGGTTAATAACAGATAAAGAGTTTTTCAAATTTACTCTAAGTTAATTTAAAATTTGTTTTTGGGACAGCTGGATATTTCTGTTGTTACTGGAAAAGAAGTCTACTTTGTTTAGGCATTATAGCAAAGTCGAACCTCGTCCTTCACACTTTACTTAGCTTTGGTTAAATCTTTTGTATCTTATCTCTTGGCTGTTGCCAGTGATTTTCCTCACATTGAGGAGGACCATGAGTTATAAATAAAAGCAATGGGTGAATAGGTAATTTTAACTTTTCTAAACACTTAACTGATATTTGTGGCATTTACCTAAATTTCCTAAGAAAGTATATATGAAATGTTTTACTCTGCATCGCCTGTCATCTTAAAGATAACATCTTTGTGTGTAACATATTTTTGCTTAGAGGAGGACTTTTGAATCACAAATTGAATCATAAAATAGGCTAACAGTGAGAATAAATTGATAATGATAGATCTAGAAATGTAATTATTTACTTCCTTAGAGAGATTGTTCACAAAATCTCTTTTTTTCTCCCCAAGATGAACAAAAAAATGCAGATTCAGTGGGGTAAACAGTATAAAATGTAATGTAAGATTGCCGAAGGGCCCAAATTTCTTTCATTGTACTAAGAGATATTTCTGCCAGCATTTCTTCATCTTGAAGGGCAATCCCTTACTTGCTGAGTTGTACATGAATTTTTTAAGTCTCTTCTACTTGTTGATCCTGGGTTGAAAAACTTAAGCAAAAGGATGATGGAATCTCACAATTAGCTTAGTGAGGATTTTAGAAGTCATATTTTAAATCTGACAGGTGATAAACGTAATAGTAAATGATAATGTAAAATTAAATATTACATAATACTTAGTTTTTTTAATACTTAGGTTTTAAGGAATGAACCTAAGATATTGAAAATTTTAAATATTATGTACTTAAGGGCAAATATAAAAATATAATAGCAAATATCTTTCAGGTAATATAAAATTGGTAAGTATAAGCAATCTTTTTATACAATAATTTCAAAAATATAGTTAGAATGCAATCATATATTTCTTTCTACTGTCCAGCCCCCCTCCAGATAAACATTTATGTTTGTTTTGGTTTTTAGTTGCTTGCTAATATTAAGTTCCCACTACTGCATGCCTGGGGATAGACTCTATTTTGTTACCGTTTGGTCCTATGTGTCAGTCATCCCCAAGCCACTGGTGAATCTCCCCTCAACCAGTGCTTCTGTTCTGTCAACACAAGAGAGCCCTTCAGCTATAGTCAATCAGTATTGTAGCAATGATGGTAATTGTGACATCATTTACAATGACACAGAATGATAACAATAGTTATCGTATAGCTTTTATAGAGTGCATGTGCCAAGAACTATACTAAGCATTTTGTATCCATTGAATTTTCACAACTGTGAAAGAGAGTTACTATTATTTTCTTATTTTTTATACATGAAAAAATGACCTTAGAATGGCTAATTGCCTAATTTCATGCAATTGAGCCAGCAGTATGATTCCAGAGCTATGCTCTTAGGTTCCAGCAACATTTTTAGCTGCTTAGATTTTATATTAATGTGCTTATCTTTTGCTAAGTGCTGGAGATTCAATTATGAGCAAAATTCAGACAGGGATTCTGATTTCAGGTTGCTTGAAGAACAGTAGGGGAGACAGTCCAGTCACACAAATGAAAATAAAAACCACTGTGAGTGCTATCAAGAAAAGGTTCATGGTGCTGTAAGTCTAACTGTGAGGAACCTGACCTAGTCTTTCGGTCAGAAGACTTCTTTGGGGCAGTAAATTTGTGATGAGGGATGAAGAATGAGAAGACAAAGAACAAAGAAAAGGATATTCTAATAGAGGAAAGGAGTTGTATGTAGGCAGGAGGGAAAATGGAACTTTATTGGACACTATAATGATTATTAAGATCATTAATATCCAGTCTCTGTCTTTAAGAAGCATGCAGTTCTGTGTGTGTGTGTGTGTGTGTGAGAGAGAGAGAGAGAGAGAGAGAGAGAGAGAGAGAAAGATCTGAGAGAGACCAACAGTTACAATAGTGGTAAATGCTAAGATAACAGCATTAGGGTAGGAATTGCCCATTCTTTTAGCAGCAGGGAAGGCTTTACAAATAGAGACCATTTGAGATTGGCCTTGGAAATACCTAGAGAACTGCCAGCCTCTGAGGGCATTACGTATTATAAATGTGCAAAGATGTGGACAGGTGGAAAGAGCCTCTTGGAAAGACCAGTGTGCAGCTCTGCTACTGGGTGTTTGATGTGTAGAAGGAGCAAGGAAAGGGGGTGGAAGATGACGTTCAAGCCAAGGCTGGGCCAGCTTGTGATCAGGCAAGTGTATCTACCTTTGGTCCTTACCTTGGACATAGGTATTTGTGAATTTTTAAAAAATACTCGCTCTCCTCCAGAGCTTTATTGCCTGTTACTTTTCTTATTTTTAAAAATTTTTTTTGTTTTATTTATTTATTCATGAGAGAGAGAGAGAGAGACAGAGACACAGGCAAAGGGAGAGGCAGGCTCCCTGCAGGGAGCCTGACTCAGGACTCGATCCCGGGACCCCAGGATCACTGGAATTAGAATCTGTCACTGTAAACATAACCTGTTCGTCTTTGTCTTTTTCCTTTGCACAGATAGGACTTTGTCTTTTCCCTAAATTCCTCCTACATTCACTTTTGGAAATCTTGCCATCTTTCAGATTCCAGCTCCAGATTCAGGTCCTTCTTTTCTGAGGCCTTTCCTTATTTTAACTAGAATTTCTTAATTCCTCCTTATGAACTCAAAACTCTTTATAAATAATGGGTCACTTGTCATACATTGTATTCTGTTATATCTTGTTTTGTTTCTCCTACAAAATTGTAAACTCGGGGGATCCCTGGGTGGCTCAGCGGTTTAGCGCCTGCCTTTGGCCCAGGGCACAATCCTGGAATCCCGGGATCAAGTCCCACATCAGGCTCCTTGCATGGAACCTGCTTCTCCCTCTGCCTGTGTCTCTGCCTCTCTCTCTCTCTGTGTCTATCATGAATAAATAAATAAAATCTTTAAAAAAAATTGTAAACTCGGAGCACCTGGATGGCTCAGTCGGTTATGCGTCTGACTCTTGGTATGGCTCACGTCATCTCAGGGTGGTGAGATCCAGCCCCATGTAGGGCTCCATACTGGGCAGGGGGCCTGTTTAAGATTCTCTCCCTGGGGTGCCTGGGTAGCGCAGTTAAGCCACTGCTTTCGGCTCAGGCCATGAGCCCAGGATTCTGGGATCAGCGGGGAGCCTGCTTTTCCCTCTGCCTCCACCTCTCTCCCTGCTTTGTATGCTCGCTGTCTCTGTCTCTCCCTCTCTCTCTCTCAAAAAAAGAAAAAAAAAAAAGAAAAAAAAAAGATTATCTTTCTCCCTTTGGCTCTCCCCACCCCGTTCACACATGTTCTCTCTCCCTCAAATAAATAAACTCTAAGGGGAATTGTTTTACCAAATTTTGTATTTCCTATAATACATAGGTGTATGCTTTTCATATAATTCCTACTCATAAACATTTCTTTAATAATGAAGAAAGCACATTAGATTAGGAACATTTTCCCCTATCTTCCATTGGATATAAAGATATGGCTTACTTAAAAATAAAAAAAAGGTATGGCTTATAGGGAACTAACAATTCTTATTGACCAAGAGAGCATATGCGAACTCATAGTGTTCAATTTATTTTTATTTCCCTTTTATATGTCACTCTTAATGTTCATTATATGTTATGTATGGTAGACTCTGCACTTCTGGGCCCAGAATACTTTTGGGTTTCTGTACCCAAACCCTTAGCAGAAAAAGATGGTGGTGTCTGTGCTGTATTTATTACCATAGTTTATTGCTAAGTCTAAAGTGTCTGCAGTTTATTGGAGGGGAAGGACTAACCTGTTAATTCTTTTCTTAAATCCAGAGAAAATTGACATGGGTGTTCAATAAATATTTTAAGAGTCAACATCATTAGGGAGATGAGAATGATATTATTTTTTTCTTTGAGAATGATATTAAATGTAAAGAGTGGAGACCTTGTAGTAAGATAGAACTGGGTTTGAATCCCAGCTCCAGTGCTTTCTAACTGTTTGAATTTTGTCTCATTACCTGAACTCAGATTTCCTAGCTATAGAAATCAGGTAGCAGTACTAATTTTACAGGGTTGTGAGGATTTGAGTTAATGTAGTTTAAGTGCCTAGCCTCATGCCTGAAAGGGGAGTACCAGGTATCCTGACTGTTCTCTTTTTGTTTTTTTTAACTTAAAGAAAAAAAAAAAACATAGATAATGCTGCAATTGATATAATGCAGAAAAAAATATATGGGATAAGGGTTGGCAGGGCTCAAACTTAGCAGATAAACGAAGACTACCCACACACTATAAAACATAATGGAGAAAAATACAGTTATCTACATCTTTGTTCATAACGGAAGTAAAGAGCATAATGAATGCATGTCCGTTTCTCAAGTAGAGGATGGGGCTGGTCTGTCTTGATATCTGCTTGTGTGAAAAAGATCTAAGTTTTTTGTTGTGGAAGCTGTGGGTTGTATACCCAGCATCCATTTCTTCCTTCCATCCTTCTGATCAAGACCCCACTTCTTTGGTTTATGTATTCATCTCTGCCTTTCTGTGTCCCTGGGAACAATGACTCCATCTCTTTCTCCTAAAAACTATTTTAAGTCCAGGAGCAGGGATGAGACTTAAGTTGGCTTAATCAGTCACGAGGGAGCAGTTTTTTACATTGTACTGTTATAAGACTTACTGTTCTTTTACTTCTGTGACTCTTACCTTCTCTCTCCCTTTATTCTATTTCCTTGGGTAAAACTTGCACCAGTAACAATTTCTTTGATATGTACTGAGTTCCAGTTTGGAGGACAAGCCTCTTACGCTTTCTCATCTCAGGATTTACACCAAATTGACTTACTTGGATATGAAAATGTAGTATCATTTCTAACTCATGACTCTTCTTTTATCCCCCACGTCCAATCAGTAATTTTAAAAATAATCTTAAAATGCCATACAACTTCTGACCATCTATACTTGAGGTCTTGATCAGAGCAGAGTCTTGATTAGGCTGCTCTTATGTTAGTACCTAAAAGAATATGCACCTGAAAATTAGGCCAATTAGATGAAGAAGCTTTGGGGTATGGTATGACTTGATGTTAGGGCCTTCCACTGGTGAGCTTCTGCAGGTAGATCACTCCTCAAAGGGAATCTGATGGTAGGCAGTCTAATCAAGACTTAGCTTCATCAGTTTATTCAACAAAAATTACTGAATACCTAATAGGTGAGCTATAGCAATAAGCAAAACAAAATGAATGAAAACATCTGCTCTCATGCACCAACTCCCACTTCCCATCTCTTTCTGCTTTCTATCTTATCTCCACTGTGAAAAATAGGAACATAGACTAACCATATGAAGTATAAAATAGAGCATCTTTAAGTTATTAAAAATCTCACAGTAATATTTGAACTCTGGAAATCAGTTTCAGGAAAATTGGACCATAAGGAACAAAGTAAAAGAAGGTGTTTTATTTGGAGAGAGAAAGAAAAAAATATTAATGAGATAACTCTAAGTCTGAATTCTACAGCATTCTAAAAATTATTTTCTGAGGTACATATGGTGGTATTTTTAAGGAAAAGTATAGGTTAACGATCCACAGGGGACTTTCTCAGCCTTGGCCCTTAGGGTCAGGTTGGACCTTTTGGCCCAGGTATTTTTTGCTGTAAGGGCCTATCCTGTTCTTTATAGGATGTGAGGTAATATCCCTGACCTCTACCCACTAGATGCCAGCAGTACACTTCCCCAGTTGTGACAACCAGAAATGTCTCCAACATTGCTAAATGTCCCCTGGAGGGCAAAATTGCCACTATTTAAGAGCCTCTGATTTAATGACTTTGGTAAGTGCTTTACCAAATGTATTAGGCTTCATAATTAATCTTATAATCTTTTCCTCACACAGAAATATAGTCTAAAATGATTTTATAAGGTCTAGATATTTGGGATAGGAAATTACTGTTAAATTCATATTTAAGTAACATAATGGACTGAAAGCTAAATATGAAACATTTTAACATTCTGAGTTTTA
This sequence comes from Canis lupus dingo, assembly GCF_003254725.2. Taxonomy (NCBI): domain Eukaryota; kingdom Metazoa; phylum Chordata; class Mammalia; order Carnivora; family Canidae; genus Canis; species Canis lupus. Next base: position 62,690,623 of record NC_064254.1, read on the forward strand.
GAGTGTTATCTTTTATATTCTAATTATAGATGTAGTACATGTTGAGTATTGAAATTTAGACAAAGAATATAAAAATCAGGGATCCCTGGGTGGCGCAGCGGTTTAGCGCCTGCCTCTGGCCCGGGGCGCGATCCTGGAGACCCGGGATCGAGTCCCACGTCGGGCTCCCTGCATGGAGCCTACTTCTCCCTCTGCCTGTGTCTCTGCCTTTCTGTCTCTCTCTATGTGACTATCATGAATAAATAAATAAAATCTTTAAAAAAAAAAAAGAATATAAAAAATCACTTACTATCCCATCACTTAAGGAAAATTACTGCTTATTAACTTACTGTATTTTGTTTTACTGTTTTTCTTTGTAACTTAAATTCTAGTTTTGAATCATTTACTTTTTTTATTTATTTTTATTTTTATTTTTTTATGATAGTCACAGAGAGAGAGGCAGAGACACAGGCAGAGGGAGAAGGAGGCTCCATGCACCGGGAGCCTGATGTGGGATTCGATCCCGGGTCTCCAGGATCGCGCCCTGGGCCAAAGGTAGGCGCCAAACCGCTGCGCCACCCAGGGATCCCTGAATCATTTACTTTTTTATGCAGTTTGTCTAAAAGTTTTTTTAAAAATGGAAAGTAATTTCCTTTGTCAAATTATTGGCAGTTATAAATTCGAGGAGTTTAAAACTAATCAAATTATAATAGGAAAAAATAGGGATTACAAATTAATTTGGAAATTGAGAAAAGAAAGTATAGAGAAACATATACTATGCATTTGAGTGATAGATTCTAAATAATATTTGTTGATGAAGTTTAAATTTTTGAAATAAGAGTAAACCTAACTATATATATTATTTCTTACTTTCATCCACTCAATTTCATAAATCTGAATATGTGAGACATTTATTTTTTAAATGTAAATCCTTTGGGAAATTGTCATTTGGGAGAAACAGCAACAGAATTATATTAATATGTTTTTATTTTCGTATGTATAGAAAAGATTGCTTTTATTTTACATAAAATTTTTAAAAATTTAGGTCATCACTAAATCTTCAACTAGTTTTTTAGTTTTATAGGCAGTTAATCTTTTTTCTCCTGATAATGGAATCTAGTTCTGCTTACAATTTAGAGATCACCTTCACTTCTAAAATATATTACTTAAAATTCTGTAATATAGTTGCCTTAAGTTTAATAAAATGCCACGAAAGAATTATCACTATAATTTATAGATTTATTCAAGTTTTGATGAAATCTGTATATATAACCAGAGCAGATTAAGTATCTTGTCAATGTCATTTGCAGTTCTGAGAAAAACATTTTATTTCTTTCAAAAAGGAAGATGTTTGGTCACATAGCAAGAAGGAAAAGCATTCTGGTCATGGAAAATGATGTAGGTGTTAAATGGAAGAAACAGTCCTTTGAGTTTGAAAATTTTATATGACAGGGAATTCCCAGGAGCCTCTTTCAACTTTAAAGTCCCAAATTGGCCTCAGAGATACACAAATGTATAAATGCCTTTTTATGCACAGGTCATATGCTGACCTAAATTTAAGTGGCAAATATTAAAAACCTTTGTTAAAGTAAAAATTTTCATTTGATATGAAAGGTAACAGCTTTTTCTAAAAATGCCCCTTTCTCAAGAGTGATTTACTCATTTTCTAGTCATCCATGTATTTATTACTTGTCACCCGTATAGGTTCTCCATCCACTGAGATTTCTCTTCTGTATGCAGACTAAATTAACCTTTTCATATCATGTCCACTTAAATTGTTGGCCATTCTACTCATTTTCTCAACATCCACGAGGAACAGCCCATTCCTAATCTGTTATTAATTGTATTCGTGCCATATATTAAAAGATATGCCCATTGCTATCATTTTCTGTTGTATATTCCATGCTATAAATTTTCTCTTGCCTCCTGGGCACTTGGCCCATTCTTAAGATAATGCTAATTAGAAATGATGTTGGACACAATAGGTTCTGAATGATCTTATTTTAGCTAGCAAAAATACAGCATCACAAAGGATGCAGGACATAGCCTTCCACACTATAAATTCACCTGAGCCTTTGTTTCCTTTGTGCTATTATTTCCCATCTTTTCTGAAACACTGCTATTTTAAAATCTTCCACTCATTTTGCTCCTCTCACCACTGTGTGTGTTTTTCTCCCTGTTTCTCAACTTCCACCCCCACTCCTTCTTTCTGGTGTAAAGAGCTCCTGTAGGAAATTGACAATCGGTGTCTTTCTGCTTCAAAGTCTTTAACAAGTGGAGCTGGCTGTTAAGAGAAATTGACCAGGTTTCTGTGATCCTTGTCAGTTTCTCTGATTAATCAATTTTTCTTTACTGGAGAAGCTGCTTTTAACAAAAGAAATCTAGCTTGAAATTTCAATCATTTGCCCATTGCTGCCTAGCTTGTATCTGCTCTTCTTTATCACTTTAGGTCTTTATTATAAACTTTTAATTCTCGTTTTTTTGTTATCTCATTTGTAATGGAGTGTGAAGAGCCAATTTCATGTAATTCATATATCCTCAATGATTCCTACTAATTCTGATACTTGCACAATTTAATTTATAAAGCGGGTTCCTATTCAAAAGACAATGACTAAAAAACAAAATGAGTGCATTGCTTTCCTAGTTCTTGTTGACTTTCCTACAAAAACTAAGGCCAAGCAATTCCAGAGCACTTAAAAAAAGGATGTCATGCTATCATAGAAACTAAGACAATGAAATCCAGAAAAAACAGAGTTATTACTGTATTCTTTATTAATAGAGATATTTCTTTAAGCATATCAAATACTGCTATATTTAGACACAGAATTAAAAGAATGTGTCTTTAGGTCATGGACAAGTTTGAACAACCAAGTTAGCCTGAAAAATAAGGTTGTAAGAGGAAATTGACAAAATGGACAAAATCTATTTGGAATACCTCTTAGGCATTACATAAAGGTGTTTGGACATACTGATATTAGATAGACAGGATTATCATAAGAAGTAGTTAATTTGAATAGCCTTAGGTTCAGTGGTGAGATTGAATGATGTCTAATGCTCCAAAGTATATTTTACAAATAAATTGTTTCATGGTATATTAAGTGTTCCTTGAACAGAAAAAAAAAAATAAGTCCGTATTCAATAAGTTTGGGATATTCTTGGCCATACAAATTTAGCCTGTTTTTTTTTTTTTTTTTTAAATTTAGCCTGTTTATTCGTTTAATATATGATTTCTTAATGCTTTATCAAATGGTACAGTGCTATCAGTCTCATGGGACATGGTTCTCATGGTTCCATGGGGGCAAGCACTGAGACACTCTTGGCTTATGGCCAGCAATCTGTGCATTAATCAATATCAATATCTTTATTCTTCAGCTTATAATTTATCAGTAAGTTAAAAAAGGTTAAAGATCTCTTAAGCATCTGCTAAACATTTTTAGTGATGTATTTTTATTTTACAAAACCCGTGACATAAATAATAAGATATCCAGAAAAGCTGGGGGCGGATAATGGTTCATATAAAAATGGCCTAACAGATGAGATAGAATCAGGTAAGGATTAGAAAACATCAGCCGTGCATCTGGGCAACTTAAACACAGAGCTAATATAGTTCAAGATTGGTAAATGGTGGTTGTGGTAGTACATGGAAGATGAAATTTGGCCAGGCTGGATTCTGTGTCAGATGGAAAAGAAAACAAAAACAAGTGATACACAGTCGCCTTTTAACTAACAGCTTCTGGAAATAGCCTCTGACCTGTAGCACCTGGCTATCTTTTTTTTTTTTTTTTTTTTTTGAATAGCACTGAGTTTGCTTGCAGGCAGTTATACCCCTTACCCAAGACAACAATTCATTTGTAATTTTGTGGCAGATGTTGGTATCCTAGACCAGTGATTCTGAACTTTTTTTTTTTTTAATTTTTAAAATTTCTGATCTGTTGCAGATCAGATACTTTTGTACAAATGTTTTCCTCAGGTTACATACTTTCTTTGGTCCAGTAATGAACAGCTTACTGGCTGTACGGTTTCTCCAGCAACACCAACACTGTGATGAGATTATCACCACCTCTTCTGTGCTCTCAACTAGAGTATGTCTCAGCACTTATAACTGCCTGAAATTTTTCCTTTTGAGGGCTAATAAGTCTTTTATTCTACAAGTAGAGAAAAACATTTAAAAATATAAATATTCCCATATCAGTGGTTGTAATTGTGGTAATCTGTGGACCAGCAAACATCTCAAAAAATGTGGATGATTTGGCAAGTGTTTAGTAATTGGCTTTCCAAAAATCATCTAGTGTATGTTATTCATTTTACCAACTTGAAGGATATAGAACACAATTTGCAAATAATAATAGTACATAAACTATTCTTTATTATAAATTCTCTGTAGCCAGTTTCGCACAGAATGCTTTTGTTAATTTATTTTTTAAAAAAAGATTTTATTTTATTCATGAGAGACGCAGAGGCAGAGGGGAGAAGAAGGCTCCCTGTGGGGAGCCCGATGTGGGATTCGATCCCAGGACTCTGGAATCAAACCCTGGGCCAAAGGCAGATGCTCAACCACTGAGCCACTCAGGCATCTCTGTTTTTCTTTTTTTTCTGGAATTCTTACATCTATAGCTAAGCTATGATTGCAGTTGAACAAGTGTAGTTTTTACATGAATGTTAAATGAGTAACAACACAAAAGTTAGATGACAAAGGCAAAGATGTATGTCAGAACTTTGTTATAAGCGATTTATTTACCGAATTGGAAAACAGTTTTTGAATACTGTAAGGATATTTCCTCTCTTTTTATAATATTTACAATGTAACAGTTATAGACATGCTACACCGTTATATTTCATTCGCATTTATTAATAGTTTCTCCATCACTTTCTTAAGACAATCAACAAAAGTTTTTAAAAAGCCCTCATTTGTAGCATTTGCCAATTAGTTTCAAGCTATCAATGTGATTCTCTGTGGAGTTGAGAAGGAATGCACAGTGATACGTCATTATGTAGTGATTCCACTGTACAGATTGAATAAATGTAAATAACCTCAAGATAATAGAAAAATGTAGCAAAATGGGATCCCTGGGTGGCGCAGCGGTTTAGCGCCTGCCTTTGGCCCAGGGCGTGATCCTGGAGACCCAGGATCGAATCCCACATCGGGCTCCCGGTGCATGGAGCCTGCTTCTCCCTCTGCCTCTCTCTCTCTCTCTCTCTCTCTCTCTGTGTGACTATCATAAATAAATAAAAATTAAAAAAAAATGTAGCAGAATAATTAGGAAGTAATGAGTTTTAAGTATTTTTATTCTTTTCATATAATTATATATTTTTATAATTCAGTTTTTAATAATGGCTGTTTTTAACAATCTCATGGATTCCTATGATAATATTAAGTTCTCTTGAGCTCCAGCACACTGCTACATTGCCCATTTTGCCACGGAAGGACATTTGTAATTACTGTCATTTCATGAGAGGGATATCATCCCTGAATAAAAGAAAAATCCTAAGGAAGACAACTTACAAACATAACCATTGTTCTTATTTTTTACATTTCCTTAATATAGTGTTTAAAATGTCATTTGAGTTTCTACATAACCTTTGACCCCGCTGTCCTCTGAGTAGTATAGTAACATGCAAATGAAGCTAATTTTCATTTAATCTAGTGAATGAATAAGTACCAGTGATCACCCAGATACTTTTCTGTTTTGTAGAGATAGTAGGTTGCTGTTAGCATTGAGAACTTTGTAACCTGAAGGGGTGGGGAGAGTCACTCATAGATAAGAACGTTAAAAATCCCCAAAGACTTAAAATTTTGTGTAAGTCTTCTCTTAAATCTTCTAAACTGCATTGATAGGTAGATGCTATGTAAGAGATACTACTACCCTGGGACTGTCATCCTTCAACTGTTAGATAGGCCTTGAGCACTACCCCCTGCAGTTTATGATGTATATACATTTTTTTAAACACTCCTCTTCCCTTCTTTTCCTTCCTCCCACTTTGATACTGAATTAAGTTTCCTGTTACCACAAACTTAGTGACTTAACACATATTTATTAGCTCACAGTCTGTAGATCAGGAGTCCAGCACAGTGTGGATGGGATCTCTGCTCAGAATATCACAAGCCTGAAGTCCAGATGTTGGCCAGCTGTGTTCTCATCTCTCACTCAGACCTCTCTTTCTAACTCATTCCTGGTGTTGATACAAATCAGTTCCTTGTGGCTATAGGACTGATCTTCCATGTTTTTATCAGATGTTGGCCAGGTACCACTCCCAGAGGCCACACTCACATTTTTGCCTCGTGGACCTTCCATCTATCTTCATGTCAGCAATGGTGGGTCAAATGCTTCTCCTTCAGATCTTCTTGACTCCCTTCTTCCACCACTCAGAAAAAAATGTCTGCTTTTAAAGTATGGTTACATAGAGTTCAAGACACATACTTCATAATCTCCTTTTTGGTGAACTTAAAGTCACCTAATTAGTAACTTTAATTTATCTATGTAACATGATCATAGGAGATATCCAGTCATCTTGACAAAGGAGAGAATTTTGAAAAGTTAGGGTAATTGGGAGTCCTAGAATTCTGTCCACCATAAATACTATATTTCCATCTATCTAGTTTCCATCATCCTAATGATGGCCATGTGGAAAGTTTCAACTTAGTCATGAAAATTTAAAAATTATATCTAGAAATAAAGTCTGAAAAGAAATAAAAGTAAAAATTATAGCTGGATCCAATAACTGTCTCCTTCAGGATAGAAATTAACTTTTGGTGTGTATGTAAATTTAATCTTTTGAATTAGCAACTTAAAATAATGGAGTGAAGATAGTAACGTAGAAATAGTGAAATAGTGAAGACAGGATTGTATTTAATTCTTTTTTTTTTAAAGATTGTATTTATTCATTTGAGAGAGAGAAGGAATGAGCTGGGTCGGGGGTGGTAGTTATGGTGCAGAGAGGGAGACGGAGAAGTAAGACTCCTGGCTGAGCAGGGAGTGAACTCCAGGCTTGATCCCAGGACCCAGAGATCGTGACCTGATTGAAGGCAGATGTTTAACCATCTGAGCCACCCAGGCATCCCAAAACTGTTCCTTAAGTCTAAGTAATTAGTAAAATGAATTAAAGAGAACTTATTTTGAACACTATCTAAATGTTGGTTATGAAATTAAGTTCAAAGATATCTAAACATTACCTAAAAATGCTATATCTAATACAAATGTATAAAATACAGAGCCTTGTTCCAGAACAGCCTAATATGTTTATTTAAGAAGAGGGAGTTTGGGGATCCCTCGGTTGCTCAGCGGTTTAGCGCCTGCCTTTGGCCCAGGGCACAATCCTGGAGTCCTGGGATCGAGTCCCGCATCGGGATCCCGGCATGGAGCCTGCTTCTCCCTCCTCGTGTGTCTCTGCCTCTCTCTCTCTCTCTCTGTATGTCTATCATAAATAAATAAATAAATCTTTAAAAACAAAAACAAAAAAGAAGAGGGATTTTCACGAAGTTTGAGGGAAAAGCTCAATACTCATAGCAAATAAAAATTCTTTATTGAAAACCTGGCTTACTAAGGAAACAGTTAAGTAAAAATTTATGGCAAAAATTTTTTTTAAAGATTTTATTTATTCATGAGAGACACAGAGAGGGAGGTGGAGACATAGGCAAAGGGAGAAGCAGGCTCTATGCAGGTTGCCCTATGTGGGACTTGATCCCAGGTCTCCAGGATGATGCCCTGGGCTGAAGGCAGGCTCTCAACCGCTGAGCCACTCAAACATCCCTATGGCAAAATTTATTGCATTCTTAATAATGCAAATATTAACATGAACAAAAATGTAGAAAAATCAGCCTATGGCTGAATAAGGGTATGTCCATACAATGGAGAAACTTGGAACCATTCATCTAACATTTATTGAACATCTGCTATGTGCCAGACATTTTGCTTAGCTCTGAATAGAATATTAGCCATCAAAGAAATCCTTTGAAGCATAGCTAATGTCTTAAGAATGTTCATTATGTAATATGAAGTGCTGTTAAGCTTAAATTATTAAATGTGATCCTAGTTTTGTTACTGATGATATGGATAGAAAAAATTGAAGACAAGAAAAGCGTTTTAAAATGACAAATGTTGATTAGTTCTGTTTTCTCTTAATCATGATTTTAAAGAGACTGAATACATTCCTTTCTTAGCTACTCCGAATATTTACACCTTAGTGATTTATAAAATATTGCTGAGTTAATTTCAGTGTGTTACATGTCCATTATGACTTTTTGACATATACTTCTAAATTATTTTGAGAAGATGTTTTTAAATATGTTAAACTGCTATGTTATAATGGTGCAACCTATAGCATGAAATATTTTTCTGGTGCTCAGGGTATATAATATACTTTTTCTGAGTTATTCAAAGAACAAATCTCTGAATAAAAAAATGAAGAAAAGAGGAAAATGTCCCTTAACTCAGATGTCAGAGAAAAATAACATGGTGTGGTTGTTTTGGAGAGAGCAGAAGCCTTTTATTTAGGTAGAAGGGAAAGGAGTGGGAAAGGTATATCACATTTAGGAAGTGTCCAATAAGGGTCAGATGTTATATAATGCAAGTTTATTATTTTATTTCACTTAATCTTTATATTCATCTGGGTTAGATATTATTTCATTTAAAATGACAAGATTGAACCTTAGAAGGTTAAATAAACTTGAATGAAGTTAGAACTAGTAAGTGTCAGAGCTAGTATTCATATGTGACAACAGAGCCTTTCCTATTATATTTTTAGTGGATGAATGAAATTTTAATTGTATGCTTTTTGGTAGTTATATAGTTTCAATGGAGATTTTAGATGTAAAAGGATCTAGAGTAGTACTTAAAATGTCAATTTTATAACACAGACACTATGCATCCAACATCTGATGTTTGATTTAATGGTGAGAGTAGAAAAGGATAAGAACTTTTTATTTTTTTTTTTTTTTTTTTTTTTTTTTTTTTTTTTTTTTTTTTAAATTTTTTTTTATTTATTTATGATAGTCACAGAGAGAGAGAGAGAGAGGCAGAGACACAGGCAGAGAGAGAAGCAGGCTCCATGCACCGGGAGCCCGACGTGGGATTCGATCCCGGGTCTCCAGGATCGCGCCCTGGGCCAAAGGCAGGCGCCAAACCACTGCGCCACCCAGGGATCCCGGATAAGAACTTTTTAAATTAACATAGACTTTTATTAAAGAAAATCAACACCTTATGAAGGTGCTAAAACTAGATATTTTAGAGTATGTATTGTATAATTATTCTTTTAGGTTCTGTTTCTACAAAGAAATATTTAGGGCTATGCTGTCTAATATGGTGACCACTTATAGGTCTTTACTTAAAAATGTAGTTTCTCTACTGTAGTAACCACATTTCAAATGCTCAGTAGCTACATGTGGTTGGTAGCTATCTTATTGGACAGTATAGATACAGAACATTTACATCATGGAAAGTTCTACTGGACAGTGCTGACTTCGCTTCTTCATTTTTATTCTATAAGAAATAATTTCAGTCTGGTAGTTGTGAGCTTAATTTTTTACTTTAAGTAATTTTTACTTGGGGGTGCCTGGCTGACTCAGTTGGAAGAGCATGCAGCTCTTGATCTCAGGATCATGAGTTTGAGCCCAATTTTGGTGTAGAAATTACAATAAATAAACTAACTTTAAAAAAAATATAAAAGGAAACTCCTGGGATGCCTGGGTGGCTCAGCGGTTGAGTGTCTCCCTTTGGCTCAGGGCATGATCCCGGGACCCGGGACTCGAGTCTCGCCTCGGGCTCCCTGCATGGAGCCTGCTTCTCCCTCTGCTTGTGTGTCTGCCTCTCTCTCTCTCTGTGTTTCTCATGAATAAATAAATAAATAAAATATTTAAAAAACCAAAAGAAAAAGAAACTCTTAACCTAATAGTCACACTAGTTTCCCCATTTATATGCGTTAAAGGTAAATTAAAAATTAATTAAAACATTCTTTATTATATTGACTTTCAGAATTGATTTTTGTGCTTAATATTTTAAGATTATGTTATTGAATATAGCTATAGTTAGTCTATATTCATATATGGATATTCATATATCCATAATTAGTGTCCCATGGAATTATCATAGGAATATGCTGTATTCAATTATTATTGTTGATCAATTGATTTTTAAATGTTCTTGCTATGGTAAACAATACTGCACTGAACATTCTCCTGCAAGATTTCAGGTACACATATGCAAGAGTTTTTCTAGAGTATATAACCTAGAAATAGAATTTTTGAGTTGTAACATGGGTATTTTCAATTTAAGAAATGCTAATTCTACATTGGTCATATCAGTTTGTACCCTGAGATTATAAAGTTGTCTTCATTTTATTTTTAAAGCTTTAAAATAATTCTCTTTCACTTTTAAGTCCCTGATTTTACATGTTTATATTAGCATTCTTATGATTACTTTTACTCTTGAATAAATAGCCATTGTTTAGTTTGTTTCAGGATTTAAAAGTAGGATCTTAAATCTTATTTATTTCTTATGAGCACCAGTATAAGTAGCAATTCTGAGAGCAGTAAACTGATCTTCTTATAGAGTTACTCTTTCTTGTAGCATTTTATTAATATTTTATTTTTAAAAAAATTTTATATTAGAGACAGAGAGAGAGAGAGAGAGAGAGAGAGAGAGATAGGCAGAGGGAGAAGCATGCTCCATGCAGGGAGCCTAAATCCCCTAACGTGGGACTTGATCCCGGGTCTCCGGTCACCACCCTCGGCTGAAGGTGGTGCTAAACCGCTGAGCTACCCGGGCTGCCCTCTTGCAGCATTTTATGAAGAAGCTTTTGTCATTAAAAATTACACCTCTGCTTGATAGAAATATTCCTTGCTTTTAAACTTACTTAGGTAAAGATTCATAGCAAAATAAAATTTTTCTTTTGCTGTGAATCAGCAAATCAGTTTATTTATTTAACTCGTTCATTTAGTTCTGTTTTGTTCCAGGCATAGTGCTAGTTACTTAGGGTACAAGTTGTATTAAATCATGGGTCCTGAGCGGCCTGGGTGGCTCAGCAGTTTAGTGCCGCCTTTGGCCCAGGCAGTGATCCTGGAGACCCAGGATCTAGTCCTACATCGGGCTCCCTGCATGGAGCCTGCTTCTCCCTTTGCCTGTGTCTCTGCCTCTTTCCCTCTCCGTGTCTTTCATGAATAATAATAAAAAAAGAATCTGGGATCCCTGGGTGGCGCAGCGGTTTGGCGCCTGCCTTTGGCCCAGGGTGCGATCCGGGAGACCCAGGATCGAATCCCACGTGGGGCTCCTGGTGCATGGAGCCTGCTTCTCCCTCTGCCTGTGTCTCTGCCTCTCTCTCTGTGTGTGACTATCATAAATAAAAATTTAAAAAAACTAAAAATAAAAAAGTAAAAAAAGAATCTTTAAAATCATGGGTCCTGTCTTCAAGGACCTTGCCAGTACAAAATGGGAGAAAAAAATGTAAATGCAAAAATATATTAAAGTGATTTAGATGCTGTCAGGAAAACTTGTACATTGGAATCTGAAAGGAAGTTATTCTGGATTTGTCAAAGTGTTAAAAATATTTTATACGAGGTGAATATTAAGCTGAGCTTACAAAAGCAGAGTGTTTGTCAGCCATCTAGAGGAAATGATTCTCAACAGAGGGAGCGTCATTCCCAAAGCCTGGCATGTTTTAAGGACACTTTAGATCATTGGGTATGTCTAAAGGGTGAGGGGACAGCATGAGAGAGTCAATTGAGGAGTTGGAAGAGGTAGAAGGTTTGGCCTTTAGCTTATTGGCACTGGGGAGCCATTAAAGGACTGTAATGGATTTTTTTCAGTCATTGAAGAATTTAAAGGAGGGAACTAATTTGAACAGATTGTTACTTTAGATGGTTTCTGCTACAGTGCTCTGTTGAGGATAGATTTGAGAGAGAAGTGGGAGAACCAGTTCGGGAGAGCTAAAGAGAGCCTTAACTAAGGTAGTAATGGCAGATATAACTGGAAGATGAGAGATGTTAAGAAGAATATCAGAAATATTCAAGACTTGGTAAACTCTTAGTTGTGGGGGGTGAGAGAAAAGGAAGAATATGAATTATTACTTGATTTCTGACTGATAGTGACAGTCCAACCCCTGACTGTCCAGAGCTCCTTTTGTCTTGCTTAGTCTCTTAACAGTGATAAGAGAATTCAGCAAAGGCTTGGTGGGCAGAGACAAAGGTCAGGTGGTGTTAGAAGTGCTCTAGGCTCTTGTAAGTTTGCAGTTGGGATATAGGAAGGATGATAATTAAAGGAACTTCAGAAGGATGGAAATATAAGGAGAGGAGAGACCAACTGGTGACTTTCTTTTATTTTAAGCTTATTTTGGGGGGGGGAAGGGGCAGAGGGAGAGAATCTTCAAGCAGACTCCCTGCTGAACATGGAGCCTGACGTGGGGCTCCATCCCGCGACTTGTGAGGTCATGACCTGACCCAAAATGAAGAATTGGACGCCCTTCTGACTGAGCCACCCAGATGCCCCATGTTAATGATTTTTAAATGATCAACTTTGAATATAGTTTAGGTAGATTTTGAACCAGATTATGGTATGATGGCAGTAGTGTTTATGGACAATACAATTGGCTTTTTAAAATTACTAAATATCTAAAAATAATTTTAAAACATTTTTTAAAAATTTTTATTTATTTATGATAGTCACAGAGAGAGAGAGAGAGGCAGAGACATAGACAGAGGGAGAAGCAGGCTCCATGCACCGGGAGCCCGATGTGGGATTCGATCCTGGGTCTCCAGAATCGCGCCCTGGGCCAAAGGCAGGCGCCAAACCGCTGCGCCACCCAGGGATCCCTAAAAATAATTTTAATAAACATTTTGCCTTCTCTTTAACTCAAAATGTTTTCCTTAAAACTATTTGTCCATATATTTTCTTACATTATTACAATTACTATTTTGTATTCTGAACTTTAAAAAATATTTGCTTTAAGTACCATTGTACACTTTATTCTGTGTTTTTGCCTTGTTTGAAGAGGATCATTTCAATAGTTGCATGTGAGGCTGTTTCTTAGAATAGGAAAAGCAGTAATATAAAGGATATAACAGACATTTGGGAGGAAAGAATTAACAAGCATCTATTACTGGTGAGATGGAGTAAGGGAAGAGAAGAATAAAAAATTTTGAATCCTGAAACTGACATAATTGAACTGTGATCTATTTACATAGTATCTCAGTTGGATGCTTTAGTATAATAAAATATCAACAAGAGTTTTAATACCTACCAACATTATTGCTACAAGATATCCTGAAAGCCACAAAATATGCCTACCTGATTGTTAAAATGGTAAGTATTTTTAGGTTGAAGTTTTGACATTTGGTGACAGTGGTAGAAAATAAGGATGAGGGGCACCTAGCTGGTTCACTTGGTAGAGCATGCAGCTCTTGTTCTTGAGGTTGTGGGTTCAAGCTCCTCATGTTGGCTGTAGAGATGACTTAAAAATAAAATCTTAAAAAGAATTTTTTTTAAATTAGAAAATAATAATGAGGGTAGAATTTTGCTAGTGACAAGATGTTCATACTCATGTTGAAATCAGAATTTATAATCTGCATGTGGCTGGCTTCACATCCTATAAAAATTAGTCTCAGAGCATTAGTGAAGGCTGATACTTCCGGGTTTAAGATGCGTGCATTCCCATTAGTGTTGGGGGAGCTCATCGGAAGAAGCACTAGCCTTTCATCCTTAATTTATTCCCTTGTGTCTGTTTGATAAGGTTGTCTTCTTTAGATGCCTTTGGAAAAAACCTGTCTTATTTATATACTGTAATAAACTAAGGAGAGAAAAGTTCTATTATTGGAGAAGCCTGATTGTTGAAAGACTGTTTTAAACCTTTTTACACTGTACAAGTTAAAAGGTATACTATACCTAATTTGTTTTCATAATATATAGAATAGTTTTAGATAGGATGTGTGATACAATCAAACCACACTATAACAGAATATTAAAATTAACACATCTAATTCATGACCTATAATTTTAAGAAGTGTTTCATATTATAAAACTCCATAAGGGAAAAACCTAGAAATGACTGAAGTTCATTGTAGCAGACGTCAACCTATCATATAATTGAAATCCTAAGACTACATTTATTCTTAAAGCATAAAGTGCAGCTGAAAGAGGGATGTAAAATTCTCTAACATTTTATCATTTTATTTAGATTTTTTAATGTTAAATTTTAACAGGGAACATACTTAACAATGAACATATACCCAGGTAATTTAGGATTAGATTAATTTACTTCACCTAATTTTTACTGTTAGCATAATAGTTTAATGAATTGTTAAAATCTAGATAATAATCAAGTTATTGTGATTTAAAAAAATTTTTTGACCTTCACCATTTATATTTAACTGCTTTCTCTCTACAACTTAATAGCTGTCTCATGTTACAACTGCATGTATAAAAAATTAATTTCTTCTTGCTCATTCATTTCCTCTTAGAATCCAGTATCATTAATCATTCTCTGATGCTGACACTTTAAAGTCATTTTATATACAGATTACCTATTACTTATAAAAGTAGTTGTGGCTGTTTATATAATGATTGAAATCATTTGTTCCAAATATATTTTCATTTTATAAAGGACAATTTATTTACACATCAGAGTCTCAGACATTTAAGTGAAGGGAGTCCATTATGTGTAAATTAAATATGTATGGGTCTTATTCACATTAAGTATTTGTATCGTTAATCAGGCTTAAATCACTTGTAGAAACTTGTTAGGAAATTGAAAGGCAGAGTGCAAAGTAAGAAAATTATTTACAGCACATAGACAAAGAGTTAATGTCCTTGCAGGATAAAGAAGACGTGAATTAGTAAGAAAAGCAAACATCTTTGTTGAAAATAGGCAAAGAACAGGAACATAGAAATTCACAAAAGTGTAAATACAGAAACTAAAGAAATACAAGTTTTTTTTTAAATAATAAATTTATTTTTTATCGGTGTTCAATTTGCCAACATACAGAATAACACCCAGTGCTCATCCTGTCAAGTGCCCCCCTCAGTGCCCATCACCCATTCACCCCCACCCCCTGCCCTCCTCCCCTTCCACCAAGAAATACAAGTTTAAAGCAATATTTAATAGATGAGAGTTTGGCAAGTTACTATTGTTATTTTAATAATACCTGATGTGGAAGTTGCAGAGAAATAGTCTCATATACCTCCGGCAAAGATACATACTGATGCAAGTTTCTACACTGTAATTTAGCAATATACATCAAAAACCCGTGAATAGGGATGGATGTACACAAAGATTTTTATCACAGCACTTTTAATAAAAACAAAGAATTGGAAACAACTAAACGTTTATGATTAGATAATTAAATTATACACATCAGGGTGCCTGGGTGGCTCAATGGTTGAGCATCTGCCTTTGGCTCAGGTCATGTTCCTGGGGTCCTGGGATTGGGTCCCACATCAGGCTCCCCACAGGGAGTCTGCTTCTCCCTCTGCCTATATCTCTGTCTCTTTCTATGTCTCTCATGAATAAATAAATAAAATCTTAAAATAAATAAATAAAACATCATGTAAAGTAGCCTATTTTTTTAAATGATGTTTTTATTTTACTTTTTTTTTAAAAAGATTTTATTTATTTATTCATGAGAGACACAGAGAGAGAGGCAGAGACACACAGAGGAGAAGCAGGCTCCATGCAGGGAGCCTGATGTGGGACTCAATCCCAGGTCCCCAAGATCACACCCTGGGGGAAGGCAAGCAGTAAACCGGTGAGCCATCCAGGTATCCCCTAAATGATGGTTTTAAACGTAGCTAGTTAAATAGTATTCGGAAGTGTCTTTGATTTCCTTGGAGATACTTTGAGGACCACTGGAAGAGGGGGAGGCTGAGCACAACTCCATTCTGCTCAACCAGAGCAGCTTTGTCTCTTAATATAGAAGTTTCAGGGATCCCTGGGTGGCGCAGCGGTTTGGCGCCTGCCTTTGGCCCAGGGCGCGATCCTGGAGACCCGGGATCGAATCCCACGTCGGGCTCCCGGTGCATGGAGCCGGCTTCTCCCTCTGCCTGTGTCTCTGCCTCTCTCTCTCTCTCTGTGTGACTATCATAAATAAATAAAAATTTAAAAAAAAAAAAAAAAAAAAAAAAAAAAAAAAAATATAGAAGTTTCAAATGAGAGTGTGCCCCGAGAAAGGGTGGGGCATATGAGAAATCGAAGTTTATGGTAATAAGGGTAACAATTGTAAAAAAAAAAAAAAAAAAAGCAACAGTGATATGATGGAATTTCAGGTGATTTTTACCTTTTGTTTAGTTTTCTTTTTAAAACACATTTCCAACAAGTATTTATTGTTAGTTAAACTGTGATTCAGGATCCTAGGGTGGGGATCACCATGTACCTTCTCCTGCCTTCACAATGCTGGGAGTAAGGACAGAGGAGAAATGGAGTAAAGCCGGTTCAGATCTGAGAATAAATAAATAAACACCTTAAAAATTTTTTTCTTTCAGAAACCTGTTTGTGGTAGCCCTGGCCCTGAGTTACTATGTTTTTAAGCAAGCTGAGTACCACACACATATGGATATATATATTTATGCTGTGCCGCTGGAACACATAGAAATCATTTGCCCTTGGAACGTACACAAATCATAGGATTTTATACTTGAAGATGGCATTTCTTTTGGTATTATTTCCTGGTCCAGACTTCCTACTGTCAGCAAGATTTATGCTTGACTTATTTATGGTAGTAACTGATTGGGGTGAGCCATCCACATATTCTCTTACCTATGACCCTCTGGGTCTTCACAGAGCTAGGTGGATAAGCTAGGAGGGAAGCGAGTGCATTTAGAGACCAGTAATCCCTATGTCATGTGCTTTTTTTCAACAGCAGAGAGTTCATTTACAAAATACCGTTTAGGTTTGATGAGGGTTAGAAAGATTCTAAGGGAAAAGGGTTGTGTAAGAGAAAGGAAGAATTTTTAACAAGGGCAATGAAGTATGCTAAACAAATGGATGGAGAATACAGGAAAAAATAAGTATAGGGAAGTGTGCTAATGAAAATATAGAAATTCAAACAGTATTACTAAAAGGTGATAACCTAATCAGGGAAATATTATGATATCCCTATGAATAAAATGATTTCTCCACATTTTTCTTGACATTAGAAAATCCATATCCCTAGCTGAAAGATAATTTTTTAGACAAGTATTTAAATATTAGAAAATCCATATGTGGCCCATAAATCCATATGTAGCCATCAATTAAAGAGGCCCTTGCCTAAAACTACATGTGTTTCTTTTCTTTTTGGTTATTTGGTACAATTTGTAGTAATGTAAAATATGTTACTTGGTGGGACCTTATCTTACATGTATCCAGTGATTTATCCAGTGAAAGAATTAGAGCTGAGTTGTGGAACTTGTTTCATGCCTGGAAAGATCCCCTGGGGCTTTGTGACCCTTCTGTGATCATTGGAGCAGGCTGGGCACTTGAAGAGATTCTCTAATTTTTTTAGAGGAGGAGGGTTTGTTCATTCTTTGCCCAATCCTGCACCCACCATAAAGGTTTTCCACTATGGCATGTAATATCCTGCCCTGATACACAGATTGCAAGATGAAGGTAGTCATGGAGTTAATAAAAACATTTCAAAATAATGAAATATCTCATAGTCATTACTCTGTTAATTGTTTTACAGTAGTTGCACTGAACACTATAGAGATATAATCTATTTCCAAATCTTCTTTGCAAACTACCTCTCAGATCTTTATGACATAACTCTTGTGTATCCAAGATGGTAGTCATTAGCCTCTGTGGCTGTTGAAATTTAAATTAACAAAAATTAAATAAAATATTTGGGTCCTCAGTTGGGCTAACAGTATCTTAAATGCTCATTAGTTACATGTGGCTACTTATTAGCTACCACCCTGGACAGTGCAAATGTAGATCATTTCTATCCATTGCATAACATTCTATTGGTCTGTACTCCTTTAGAGGAGATAGATAGATATATCTTTAGAGGAGTCATTGATGTTGCCTCACCCATGTTTTTTAAAGTGTAAGTTTAATGAAGAGAACCATGTTTTTTACAAGTTGGTCAGAGGTTGTCCTTATAATTTTGACAGTATGTTATAATGACAGATTTGCAAGTTAGCTAACTTTTTGTTTTTAAAGATTTAATTTATTTATTCATGAGAGACCCAGAATGAGAGAGAGGCAGAGACACAACACAGGCAGGGGGAGAAGCAGGCTCCATGCAGGGAGCCCGATTTAGGACTCGATCCCCGATCTCCAGGATCATGCCCTGGGCCTAAGGGAGGCGCCAAACCACTGAGCCACCCAGGGATCCCGCTAACTTTTTTTAAAAAAATATTTTATTTATTTATTCATTGAGAGACACACACAGAGAGAAGCAGAGACATAGACAGAGGGAGAAGCAGGCTCCTTACAGGGAGCCCACTGTGGGACTCGATCCCTGGACCCAGGATCACACCCTGAGCCGAAGGCATACAACTGCTGAGTCACTCAGGCGTTCCAAGAAATAAAATCTTTAAAAACAAAAACAACAAAAGAACACTTACCTTCAATACAGGAAATATGATCTTGTCCCAGCCTTGCTAATTATAAGACTAGTTATAAGACTTTGGGCATTTTCCTTCTGTGACTTATTTATAACTGGAAATCTATCTTGTAACTGAAAACTTATAACTGGAAATACTTTTTAAAAAAAAAGGTGTATTTATTTATTTTAGAGAGAGAGCTCAGGGATTGGAAAGGGGCAGAGGTAGAAGGAGGGTGAGAGAATCCCAAGCAGACTCCTTGCTGGGTGTGGAGCCTGACTCAGGTCTCAATCTTAGGATCCTGAGATCACAACCTGAGCTGAAAACTAAGAGTTGGACATTTAATCAACTGAGCTCCCCAGGCACCCCTGGAAATACTTTTTGACACCCTTCACTCATTTCACCCTTCCCACCCCTGCCTCTGACAACTACTAGTCTTTTCTCTGTGAGCTTCGGGTTTTGTTTGTTTTTTTAAGATTCCACATGTAAGTGAGATTGCTGCATTTATCTTTTCTTATCTGACTTATTTTACTTAGCATAATGCCCTCAAGGTCCATCCATGTTGTTTCAGATAGTAAGATTTTATTCTTTTTTATGGCTCAATAATATGTTCCATATATATGGATATATATACACACACACACACGTATGTATATATAAATAAACATATGATATATGTCACATTTTCTTTATACATTTATTTGTCAGTTAGGTTGTTTCCAGTATCTTCCCTATTGTAAATAATGTTGGAGTAAACATGAGGGTGGATATATCTTTTCGAATTAATGTTTTCATTTTTTCCTAGTAAATACCCAGAAGTGGAATTTCTGGATCATATGGTAGATGCATTTAAAAATTTTTGAGGACCCTCCATACTGGTTTCCATAGTGGCTGCACCTGTTTACTTACATTCCTTCCAACAATGCACAAGGGTTCACTTTTTTCCACATCCTCACCAACACTTGTTATCTCTTGTCTTTTTGATACAGCCATTCTGACAGATAGGTGATATTTCATTTTTGTATTGATTTGCATTTCCCTGGTGATAAGTGATATTAAACACCTTTTCACATATCTCTAGGTCATCTGTATGTCTCCTTGGGAAAATGTCTATTTAGATCCTCTATCCATTTTTCAACTGGATTGTTTTTTGCAGCCGAGTTGTATGAATTCTTTGTATATGTTGGAATTAGCCCCTTATCAGATACATGATTTGCAAATATTTTCTCCCATTCAGTAGGTTACCATTTCATTTTGATGATTGTTTTTGGATTTTGTCTTTGTTTTGTTTCTATGTGTGTGCATTTTTTGTTATGCAGAAGCTTTTTATTTATGTTTTTTTTTATTATTATTTATTCATGAGAGGCAGAGACATAGGCAGAGGGAGAAGCAGGCTCCATGCAGGGAGCCCGATGTGGGACTTGATCCTGGGACTCTGAGATCATGACCTTAGCCCAAGGCAGACGCTCAACCACTGAGCCACCCAGGTATCCTTATGCAGAAGCTTTTTTGTTTGATGAAATCTTATTTGTTTATTTTTACTTCTGTTGCCTTAAGATTTTTGGCATTTAACTTACCAAAGTTAATTTGGGATTTAATTTTTTCATCTCTAAATTGTAGGTTTAAATAAAATATTTTTTAAAATCTCTTTTTGTAACAGTTAATTGCTGTTATTTGTTTTCTAATACAACTTTTATAAAAGACCTATGGTTTCGAATGGAAGAGATAATACAAAGAGAAAGAGAAGGTGTGATGAAGCTGCTAAGAGAATCCTGCTCTTATTCACAATTATTTTAAGACAGAACATTTAGCTGTAGAAACCACTAAACCACTACCCAGGAATATGAGGATCCTGTTGGTCTTAAGTTGTAGCAACGTATCATAAAATATGCTTTCATCATGTTCATTCCTTCTGCATAAAGATCTTGATTAGCTTTGAGGTCATGCGGATCTGAATTTAGATATCATTTCCTCTGATCACTAGTTGTATGGCATTGAATAGGGTTATATAATGCCTCAGTTTCCTGTTGGATGAAGTGATGTGTTATGATCTTCTAGAGCTTGCAGCCAATTCAGATGGGTAAACAGATTATAACAGTAACGAGTATAAGGTTTGTTATGAATGTGTACCACATGCTATAAAAGCAGACAAGACACTTGGCTATGGTAGAGAAGACAATAATGGAAGGGAATTCCAAGGAGGATGAATAGTATGCACAGAGACCCTGGTATGTGAGGTCTATAGCTAAAACCTAGAGGAGAGTATGGTGAGAAGTAAGCCTGAGAATTGAGTCAAAGACTAGAAAATAAAGGATTCAGAGTTTAAACTTCATGCTGAGCACTGTGGGAAATATTGAAAACTTTAAAGCCTGTATTTATGAGCAGGATAATATGAACATATGGAGAGAGAAGGAGTAAATCTTTGCTTCAGGACATTCACTCTAGCAGCAATGTGGAGAATTGATTAAAAGCAGAGACCAATTGAACTCCAATTAAAAAAAAAAAAGCAAAGAGACCATAGGAAGCTATTTTTTCCAGGTTAAGTGAGAAATAATGAAGGATTGTATTAGGAAAATGGAAACAAGGGAGCAGATTCTATACATGTTAAGGAAGTAAAATGAGTATTAATTGGTAACTGGTTGATGTGGGATTGAGGAAGATGGGAGATGTATGTCTCAAGTAAAAGAACAGATGATGGTGACTTTTCACTAGGTAAGAAATACATTAAGAGGAACTGACTAGTGAGGTAATACAGTGTATTTAGGAGGCTACACTCCTAACTCCAAACTGCCTGGTTTAAAATCCTAGCTTTTCTCTTTACTAGCTTTATGGGCATGGATGTGTTCCTTCGTCTCTTGTGCCTTAATTTCCTTCATTAGCTTCATTAAAAAACATTTGCTATTGAAGTATAGTTGACATGCAGTGCTATATTTCAAGTGTATGACAATGATTCGACAATTCTATACATTATTCAGTGCTCCCTACAGTAAGTATGGTCACCATGCAACATTATTACAATATTATTGACTGTATTCCCCAGGCAGTACTTTTCATCTCTGTGACTTATTTCTTTTACAACTGGAAGTTGGTACCTTTAATCCTCTTCACTTCATTAGCTTCATTTAGACATAAGTAAATTATGTAAAATGCTTAGAATAATTTCTGGCATGTAAGCACTATATGTGTTCACTAGTAGTAGTGGAGGATATGGATTCGTTCACTTTTAGAACACGAGGGAGAGTCATATGGAAATACGTAGTATGCAGTTAGATATATGAGACTAGAGCCCAGTAGAGAAGTTTGTACTAAAGATACCTAAATGGAAGTTATATAAGTAGTAGTTGAAAAGGGAATATAGAAAATATCTCCCCAAGGAAAGCCGATCTAGTGAGAAGGCCAATGTGGAACATTAATGAATGATAATTTTTTTAAAAGATTTTAAATATTTATTCATGAGAGATACACAGAGAGAGGCAAGAGACATAGGCAGAGGGAGAAGCAGGCTCCCTCCAGGGAGCCTGATGCAGGACTCGATCCCCGGGCCCTGGGATCACAACCTAAGCCATAGGCAGGTGCTCAACAACTTGAGCCACCCAGGCACCCTGGAAACGATAATTTAAAAGTCAGGAAGACCAGCTTTAGAATGTAACTGAGGGGGACTGAGTATAGGCATAAGGAAGAAAATTAGGCCTTAGCATCCCAGATGCCAAGAGCAGTGAGAGAGTAGTTAGTTAATGTCAAGCACTATAGAGCTGACAAATAAAAGACTGGAGAGTCCAAAGAATTTGCCTTTCCAAAGAAGTCTAAGGTTAATTAATCTTAGAACATTTCTTCAGAATTTGGTACAGAAGTCACTCTACCAAGGACTAGGGAATAAATGGATCAGGAGGCAATAGAAATGGTGAGTTTAGATAGCTCTCTCCCTGTCTAATTTTGTTTTTTAAATTTAGTTTTATCAAAGTAATAGTTTAAAAAAAATCAAATGGTTAATAAATCAGATAGTTCTTTAAGACTTAAAAGGACAAAGGGAAAAGCAAATCAATGCCCTTTCCTTCTCATGTCTGCTTTCTTTTTTTATACAGGAAGCCAAAGTGAAATTGTCTAGCTGTTTCTTCTGGTATTTACTGTCAAGTTTCATAAACTACTAGGTATTTACCTAAAGAATACAAAAGTACTGATTCAAAGGGATACACTCACTGCAGTGTTTATAGCAGCATTATCTACAACAGCCAAACTATGGAAACAGCCCAGGTCTCCACCAACTGATGGATGGCTAAGATGTGGTGTATACATACAATCGACTATTACTCAGCCATAAAAAAAGAATGAAATCTTGCCATTTGCAATGATACAGAGCTAGAGAGCATAATACTAAATAGTCCAAAAAAGACAGGTATCATATGATTTCACTCATATATAGAATTTAAGAAACAAAGTGAATGAGCAAAGGGGAAAAAGAGAGGCAAACCAGGAAACAGACTTTCAAGTATAGAGAACAAATTGATGGGAACCAGAGGGGAGGTGGATGGATGGATAGGTTAAACAGGTAATGGGGATTTAGGAGTACGTTTGTTGTGATGAGCACAGGGTTATGTACGGAAGTATTGAATCCTTATATTGTACACCTGAAATTAATATAACACTATGTTAACTACCTGGAATTAAAATTAAAACTTAAAAAAAAGATGATTTATTATCTTTTATACCGCCTCTTCCCCCCCACCCCCCTTCTTGGATCTCCTAGAGCTTGCCACATTCTTGCTCCAGTATAAACTTTGTTGTACCCATGCTGTCCTTTACTCTCATCTTGGGAATTCCCTTTGCTTCTTTACTATTTTTGGATCTCATGTCTTCATCCTTGTTTTTTTCCTGTGTTTTGATGAAACGCCTCCTGAAACTGCCGCTTTTCTTTTTAATTTTATTTTTTCTTTTTAATTTTTTAAATTTAAATTCAGTTTGTGAACATAGAGTATAACACCCAGTGTTCATCACATCATGTGCCCTTCTTAATGCCCGTCACCCAGTTACCCCATCCCCCAACCTGAAACTGCTTCTTAAGTGAAGGAGTACTAAGGAGGTAAAATTTTCAAGACTCTGATAGTTTGGCTATGTATAGAATTCATATAGAAATGCATTTTCATCAGATTTGAAAGTGTTTTTTTCTATTATAGTGTTAATTGTTGCGAAGTCAGATTCTATCCTGGTTCTTACTCCTTTTCATAATAGCCCATCGTTTTGTTTTGTTTTGTTTTTTCCCATTCTCTTTAGAAGCTATTAGGTCCCCTTTCCCCCACCAAACATTGGTTGTTCTGAGGTTTTACAGTAATATGTAGGGTTTTTTTTTTTTTAAGATTTTTATTTATTTATTCATGAGAAACACAGAAAGAGAGGCAGAGACATAGGTAGAGAGAGAAACAGGCTCCGTGCAGGGAGCCGGATGTAGGACTCCATCCCAGAACCTCAGGATCACACCCTGAGTCAAAGGCAGACGCTCAACCACTGAGCCACCCAGGCGTCCCAATGTGTAGGGTTTTTAAATTAATTTTTTAAGTGATCTGATCTTTTTAGTGGGAAAACTTGTGTTCTCAGAACTATTCTCAATAAAGCCTTCTTCCTTAATTATTTCTTAGAGATAGTATACAATCTGCCATTGTACTGGTGGATGCTGTATTTATTTTAAGCCTTTCACTTTTACTCATCATTTTTTGCCTTGTATTCTCTTTGGGATAAGCAAGTGATAAGCAAGTCAATTTTCTAACACTTTTATTGATTTTTTTCTAATCATATATTCAATTTTCAAGAGCTCTTTCTTGTTTTCAGGAGAATCCAGAGTGGTTTCATGGATGCAGTCTAATCTTTTTATCTATCTCAATGTATTATTTACAAATAGTTTCTAAAGATTTCTTCTCCCTTCACTGTCTTATTTCCTCCAGGCTCTTTTCTCTGTTGCTTGTTTTGGCTCTTTTCTTCAATTTGAAGTGTCTGGTGATTCTTGGCTGTCCAGTTTGAAGAGTGACTGAGACATCTTCTTTTCTTATGTGTCAGTTTTACTAAAATGCATTGATGTCAGATAGCATGGATTGCTATCCAGCATAGTTTTCCATCCCCTTACCAACTTATAAGATAATGCCAGATATTTTAAGTTTTGGGTATAGCCACAACTCACTTTTTGATTCTTTTCTGTAACACCCATGACAGTCTAGGTTATGTTTGACAATAAGCAATCTCAAATTTTCAGTAGCATACATAGTGAAAGTTTTCTCTCTCTCAAACTGCATGTACAGTGTGGTCTGCAGTACATTCTGCTCATGGTTATTTTGGGACTCAAACAAACGGAGGCTCCATTATGAAACTTGCTTCTAGAATTGTTGAGGCTGGAAAGGGGAATATGGCAGATTGTGTACTATCTCTAAAAGCTTCTACACAAGTGTCCACACCATTTACACTCACATTTCATTAGCCAAAGCAAGTCACATGGCCATGCCTAATTGAAAATGCAATAGTGAAGTACAAGCCTACTATTTGCCCTGAAGGAGAAGACAACCAGTATATTGTTAACATCTATAATGGCTACCACAATGGCATTCCACTTATGCACATTCTATAGTTTCTTTATGTTCTTGTTATTTTAGTGAATTTCGCAGTATTTGTGTCTTCAAGAAAAAGAAGTGTAAGTTCCCTTCCAGCTTCAACACTCTATGACTTAAAAACTGCCACTCACCCCTTCCAACTTGTTGAAAATTACTGTGTTCAAGAAATATAGTGAAAATAAAAACACTAATATTGCTTAAGAGATGGAAACTATTTTTCTCAATAGTGATTTCTTTGAGAAAAAAATTCACTAGCTTGACAGAATTATAAGACATTTTTGTTTCTGTGTTGAATCACTGGCAATATTTAACAAGTACTTGCACCCTTGAATTATACATGTTTACTTAGGAGGATTTAAATGCCCAGATACCTCAGCTATCTTAAGGGATAATTCTTGGTTGAAAATGAACATGTATATTTAAAAATATATCTTTAAAAAATTATGTTATTTTATGTTGTCATTAAAAAATACTTCAAATATGTCAGCACCTTTTTGTCAGCTAAATTTCAGTTGCATATATTTTATTTTGTGCTTTATGTTCAAACTTTGTTTTTAATTTTCTTGGTAACTTTATCTTTATAAGCCTAGTAACACTATAAAAACCATGACTAAATCAGTAAGCTTTTTCCCTATCCATGCTGCTTTTCTCTCATATTCAATGTAGTAGGTTAATTTTAATCCTATAATTTTATATACTAAACCACTAAGTTCAGTTTACACTAAAAATAAGTTTTTATTTTCATTCTTTATGCTTCAAAATGACATTGTCTTTTGTCAGCAACCATATAAAGTTTTCTGAATTTCATTATTTGAAACACATGTATGTTTGAAACATTTTTATTTTCAAAAGAACCGTAACATCAAATAATGTCACATTTGCTTGTTCTTATATGATGATTTTATACAAAAGTTTTTTTTTTTTTTTTTAAGATTTTATTTATTCATGAGAGACCCAGAGAGAGAGGCAGAGACAGAGGCAGAGGGAGAAGCAGGCTCCCTGCAGGGAGCCCGATGTGGGACTCGATCCCGGGACACTAGGATCATGCCCTGGGCCGAAGGTGGACGCTCAGCTGCTGAGCCACCCAGACGTCCCCAAAATTTTTGGGCACTCTTCACGCATAAACAAGTGAAGAATTTATTGTTATTATTATAAAGGAACTTGTTTTACCCTGAGTTTAATGACTCAACACAGTTTTTAAAATGCTCCTGCTTTTAGTCAGGAAACAGAAAATTCTAACTTTAAAGGTAGTTATTTTCATTTCACATGCACCCTGATAATTCAGCTAAGAACTCTCAAAGTATTATAACAAAGCATGTTACGGGTTCACTTGTTATTAAAGAACCGACAATGATATTATGTGCGTGGGTCTTGCCGCAATTTGTGTTTGTCACACATACCCTAGTAGTAACTGCACTTGTTTGATTTTTTTTTTCCTAAGAGGCTATCAACAAGCCAGAACCTTTAATGAAAGAGCAATGCAGAACTGTACTATTTTACTATAAATCAAAAGTACGAGTTTTAATATGTTTATTGAAGGATACCAGTAGAAACTTCAGAAATCTGCATACACACACGTGAAATTTATAGACTTAGTGGTGCCAAGTAACGTTATGGTTTCTATAGACTTAATTTAGAGTATATGACTTTTATGTCATAGATTTTAAGGCACTTTGAAAATATACTTAAAAGTAGAAATTCAGAATCAGTGAGGCAGTTCTCTGAACTCCAGAGTGGTTTAAATTTGTAAATAAAATTTAGGGGCAGCTGGGTGGCTCAGCAGTTTAACGCCGTCTTTGGCCTGCGGTGTGATCCTGGAGATCCAGGATCGAGTCCCATGTCAGCCTCCCTAAATGGAGCCTGCTTCTCCCTATGCCTGTGTCTGTGCCTCTCTCTCTCTATCTCTCTCTTCATGAATAAATAAATAAAATCTTAAAAAAAATTAGTTTAGGATGGATCAGTCAGTTAAGTGTCCAACTCTTGCTCTCAGCTCAGGTCTTGAGCTTAGAGTTGTGAGTTCAAGCCCTGCATTGAACTCCATGCTGGGTGTGGAGTTTGTTTATTTATCTATAAAGAATTTATTCATTTATTCATGAGAGACCCAGAGATAGGCAAAGACATAGAGGGAGAAGCAGGCTCCCTGCAGGGAGCCCAACTTGGGAGTGGATCCAAGGACTTGGGATCACACCCTGTGCCAAAGGCAGTCGCTCAACCACTGAGCCACCCAGGCATCCCTGGAGTTTACTTTAAAAAAGGAGAAAAAAGAAAAAAGAAAACTTTTAGTTTAAAAAATTGCTCTTTCATAGGACTTCAGATGGGGGTGGAAAACTGAGTTTCTGGTGTTTTGTTTCATTTTTATTTTATATTTGCGTTGGATAAAACCAAAACGGCAAGTTCAGAATCTTTTGTATTATATATGCAATTTAAGAGGTTACTAATTTTTTGCTTCGCTCTAAATGGATAGTAGACAAACTCCTCATTGATTCATCTTCCCTATACTTATCCCCATCACCGATCATTATAATAAAGAATGAATATTATCATACTGTTCTCAAAGCCAAATTACCCCCCGAGTAGAATGTAGAAATTGTCTGGTAGGAACAGATCAAGCATAATTCCCCAGAAAAGATGCTTAAAAGGAGAACAGGATCTCCATATCAATTGTTGCTTTAGTTTCATGATCTGTGTTCCTCTGTGTTGCTGATTCAGGCATCAGCCCAGCAGTGTATAGTCTGATGTTAATTCTGTAAATTTTCTCTGCAGATGAATATAGAAAGTTCATTCATTTTTCTTAGCTCCATTCATGTTTATTTATTATTTCTTATTCACCTCCCTCTCTCCCCCCGCCGCCATTCACTTTCTCCCCTTTTCTAATTATATAAATAATATAAAATGTCAGGTTGTAAGTCACTAGAATATATAATTCCTGAAATTTGCTGGTAATGTCCAGTATAGTACCATGAACACATTGGTCTTACCAGATGCTTTATAAACATAATAAGGATAACTTCAATTTCAACTTACTACTTTTTAAAAAAGTCAAGTGTACCAAGATATTTCTCACCTATAAAGTATCTCTGTCTCAAAGATATATTTTACAATAATTTTAAATGAAAAATTTGAAACAAGTTAATAAAATTTTAACAATGAACACTATTATATCCAATATCTAAATTGTATAATGAATTTTTTCCTATACTTGTTTTTTTAATTAACTCTATACCTGTTATGTTTCTGTGGATCAATTAATATTTTTGATGCATTTCAAAAGAAATTAAGATATCAGTATACCCCCCCCCCCAAACCCTCTATCATGCATATGATTAACTGGAGTTCAATATCTTTTCTGAGGTAAAATTAATACATGATGTAATGCACGAATTGTAAGCGTACCTTTCAATAACTTTGACAAATGTCTCTATTTTGTGACCCGAACCACTCTCAAGACCTTGAATATTATCACTCCAGAAAGATCTTCATGTCCCTCTTCAGTCAGTCCACATGGCCACCCACAGGCAACAATTCTTCTAGATGTGTTTCCTACCATAGGTTAGATTTGTATATTCTAGAAATTCAAACAAATGGAGTACACAGTGAGTACTCTTTTTGCATAAAGCTTTCACTCAGTATTGCTGGAAGACAATTTTCCCCAGCTCTCTCAGATTGCTGCATGTCTTGTGAGTGAGGCAGTGGCTCTCCTTTGTTCCAGGCTACCTTTTCAGGGATGTTGATAGAGCACACTGCCTTGGAACAGAGAGATAGTGTTTCCTTCCAGAGTAAAGGGCAAGCATGCTTACTGCCCATTATGAAAAATTCAGCTTCCCTAAGGTCAGTGTTCTCCTCTTGTAATGCTACACAGTGTGTGTGGGTTTCCTTTGACCTTCTTCCTATTACCCTGTGGGAATAAGGACTTGTAGAACCAGCACAAAAATGCTGATTGTCACTGTTATTGCTCTGGATAATAAACTGTCCTTTGTCTCTGACCTCAATAGTGCTGTGCTTTCTACCAACATCTGTGAAATTCTAGCAGGATAAGTTTTTATCTCGCACTTGAAGTAAAAATCAAAGACCCTTTAAACTTTTTGACAAATATTATGATGTGTCTACCAGTAATTCATTCCTTTTTATTACTTAAGAGTATTCTATTGTAGGTAGCACAATTTACGTATCTGTTTTATTACTGAAGGCTAACTATGATGTTTTTAGTTTTTAGCTACCATGGATAAACCTGTTATAAATGTTTACCTACAAGTGTTTGAGTGGACATGTGTTTTGATTTTTCTTGCGTAAATAACTAGGAGTGAAATGCTGGGTCATAGAACACTTATAGACTTAATTCTGTTAGAAATTGCAGATTAATCCAAAGTAGATCTACCATTTTATATTCCTACCAGCAACGTATGAGAGTTGTAGTTGCTCTGTAAAATACTGACTCCAATTCAAATTTGTGAATTTTTTTTCCCACATTACCAAGCAAATACTCTGATACCAGTTGGGTATTCTTCAATCTACAGTTCAACTCAGTTCTGACACTGTTTTCCTGGAGTTATTATCAAATCCCACAAGTTAAAGGATCTTTAGTACCAGACTGCCCCCCACCCCCCCTCAGCAGTTGCAAGTCCACTTGTCACTTGTGCTTCTGCCCTGATGGTTATAGATTAGAAGTTCCAATGACCTCCTCCTTGGGTTTGATTAATTTGCTGGAGCTGCTCACAGAACACGGAGAAACATTTTATTTACTGGGTTACTGTTTTATTATAAAAGGATATAACCCAGGAATAGCCAGGTGAAAGAGATACACAGGGCAAGCTGTGTGGGAAGGGCACAGAGCTTCTTCCATGCTCTCTCCAGGCACATGATTCTCCCAGCACCTCCACAATTTCACCAACCTGGAAGCTCTCCAAACCGGACCTTTTTGGTTTTTATGGATATTTCATTACAAAACCTACTATACTGACCTACAAAACCTACATTGACCATTGGCAATTAAACTTCCCTTCTCCCCAAAACTGGGAGTGGGTGTGGGTTGGGGCCCATTATCAACATCTCTTGCTAGAGGTGGTAACATTTGTTACAATTGATGAACCTACATTGACACATTATAATACCCCCAAAGTCTTTAGATTATGTTATGGTTCACTCTTGGTGTTCTGTGGGTTTGATCAAATGTATAATAACATCTCTCCATTGTTATGGTATCATACAGAGTATTTTCATTTCCCTAAAAATCCTCCATGCTCTACCTGTTTATCCCTCCTCATCTTCTACTCCTCCCAATCCTTAGAAACCACAGTAATTTCTTTACTGTCTCCGCAGTTTTGCCTTTTACACAGAGGCATAGAATCTGAATCATACAGTATGTACACTTTTCAGATTGGTTTCTTTCATTTAGAAATGTGCACTTACGTTTCCTCCATATCTTTTCATGGCTTGATAGCTTATTTGCATAGTCTGGACATACCACAGTTTATATATTCATAGACTGAAGGACATCTTGGTTGTTTCCAAGTTTTGGCAGTTATGAATAAAGATGCTATATTAGTATCCATCTCCTAAGTTTTTGTGTAAACATAAGTTTTCAGCTCCGTTGAATAAATACCAAAGGACACAGTTGCTGAGTCCCATGGTGAGAGTATGTTTAGTTTTAATCTGTTTAAAACTTCCAGAGTGACCGTACCATTCTGCATTCCCATTAGCAATGAAGTGAGTACCAGGACCTGTACTGTAGCTTCACTAGTATTTGGTGTTGTCACTGTTTCAGATTTTGCCCATTCTACTGATAGGTATTGTAATTTGCATTTCTCTTATACCACGTGATGTTGAACATCTTTTTTTATGCATATTTGACATCTGTGTATCTTGTTTGGTGAGGTGTGCATTAAGTCTTTAGCTCTTTTTTTTTTTTAAGTATTTTATTTATTTATTCCTGAGAGAGAGAGAGAGAGGCAGAGACACTGGCAGAGGGAGAAGCAAGCTCCATGAAGTGAGCCCGACGCAGGACTCGATCCTGGGTCTCCAGGATCAGGCCCTGGGCCGAAGATGGTGCTAAACTGCTGAGCCACCAGGGCTGCCCTCTTTAGCCCATTTTTAAATTGGGTTGTTGGGTTGTTTGTTTGTTTTTTTTAAATTATTGAGTTCTAAGAGTTCTTTATGTATTTTGAATATATATTTTGAATTCTTTATCAAAGAGCAAAAGGTTTTAATTTTAATGAAGTCTAGCTTATCAGTTACTTTTCTGTTTCATACCTTTGGGGTTGTATCTGAAAGGTCATCACCATACTGAGGGTCATTACATTTTCTCTGGTGGTATTTTTCTAGTTTTATAGGTTGTGTTTTAAATTTAAGTCTGGGATTCATGCTGAGTTAATTTTTATGAAAGGTATAAGAACTGTCTGAAATCTTTTTTTTTTTTTTTTTTTTGCATGCAGATGTCAGTTAACCCAGCACCATTTATCTCAATAAATCTATTTTTTAGAAGTAAGATCTAACTGAAATATCCTTTCACTTTCATGTAACATGAATATCATTGAAGCTTATACTTGGTAAGGATTAAAAAAAGTTTTTTTTACGTAGTCATGTATTAAGGATTTCTTATTTTCAAAGATAGGCAATAAAACAAGATGTCCGACAATAAGAGAATTAATTTCCTACAATTTAATGTATCAGCTAAGAAGTTCTATAGAAAAAATCTTAAGAAGAAGTAAAACAAGAAATGAAAGATGAACATGAATTGAGGAGGCCTGTAGCTTCAATGTTCTAAATCTTCCTATTATGATTCTGGTATCGAGGGAACAATGAAATATTCTGGAGAATGCTACATTAAGCTTCATGGTATTTTTAAAGGGCTTTTAGTGTAAAACATCTGGCTCTGAGTCCTGGCTCTACCATTCATCAGGTTTGATCTTGGGTCTCCCAGTGTCCTCATCTCAAAGTGAGAAGGTCATGGTTACATGGGGCAAGTAATAATTTAGAGCAGGTGATAAGTATGACTCCTAAAGTGTCTTGCAAAATTCCTTCTTTCATCTTTCAGGTTAGTTATAAGAAGCTCTTGCTAAAACTATGGTAGTTATCTTTTAACAGACATCCCCACATAGGCTCCTCCTGTCTCCCACACATCCACAGTATTGCCAAAGAAGTTAAATTTTTTTTTTTAAACACAGATTTGATTTTCCTACTTCTAAAAGCCAGAAAAAAAAATCAAGTAGGTTTTTGCTTAAGACAAAATAAAATGCTTCAGATGTGAATTAAAATTTTCCATTATCTGGCTTTGCCTTGCATTTTCCAGCCTCATTTTTGGGCACCCCCTTAATAATACACTTAAACTAAGCTTCTGGTTATCACAGACATGTATTAACTATACTGCTGCACAAGCATGTGGTTAAACTATTAACTCAGTTTGGATAACTATCTTCAATCCCCATTAAAATCTCTGTCTCTCCATGCACTCAGAAATGTACATCTTGTATAAAAGCCTCTATAATGCCTCCACCTAATATAGGCCTCTCCTTGGTATTTCCCTAGCTCTGGGTGGTTTTCTTATATTTCATTTTTCTTCCCTCATCCTCCTTGTAATTTCTTCTTTTTAGATTAATCTTCTATTTGAAATATATTTCATATATTTCAATTTTGGGGGCCCTTTTATTCAGGGGGGTCCTGCATGATTTTCTAACCTTTTGCTTCCAACCCACTTGATTTCAACAATCAATTTTAACTTTATGAGAGTGCTTTTTAGTTTTCTAGTTGTGGTTGTTTTGTTTTATTGATATTATGTTGTTTCAGATATCTCTGGAGATACTAATGAGATGGTGCAAGAAATTTCTTTTGATTCCTCATTTATCTTGAACTTTCCTTACTATGCTGAATGTTTTGTGATTCTTGGTTGACCCTGCAGATATACGAATGAGGAATAAGAATGAAAGATAGGAATGATTAAAGGTTGAATGGGTAGAGAGACATCACTTGTACCAACAGACTCTAAATTGCCAGCATATATAAGGATTTGTGTGTAGGATCCATTATTTCACCAGTTGCCTAGATATTTCCTTCAGTGTCTTAAGAACAGTCTTAAAATATTTGTATTGGAGTAATGTTTGGCTGTTTTCACATGTGTAGGTGGGAATAGGTATGGGAGGATAAAATGGGTATCTAGTCCATTTACAAACCTTCCATTCATCCCTTTGGTTTCAAGCCCTTCTCTCTCTCTTGCTCTTCATTGTACATGTTGAGTCTCAACACAGTCTCTCTGGGTTCTGTTAGGAATTTTGGTTTGTACTTCTGTCGTAGCCTCTTTCATTAGTTGTTTTAGTGTGTGGCTCTTTAAATTTAATTAGCCATCTCTCTTCTCTTTTTTTTTTTTTTTTTTAAAGTTTGTTGTTTTTAGTAATGTCTACACCCAATGTGGGATTCAAATTCACAACTGAGATCAAGAGTCGCATTTTTTTCTGACTGAGCCAGCCTGGCACCCTAGTCAGCTCCCTAAGTTCCAGAAATTTCTTGAATTCTGCTGTCTGTTGATGGCACCCGCACCCCTCTTTATTGGCGGGTGGGGCAGAGGGAGAGAGTCTTTTTTTTTTTAAGGTGGGGGTAGAGGGAGGAGGACAGAGAATGTTAAGCAGGTTCCAGACCCAGTGTGGAGTCCAACACAGGGCTTGATCTCACAACCCAGAGATCATGACCTGAGCCAAAATTAAGAGTCAGATACTTAACTGACTGAGCCACCCAGGTACCCTATTACCCCTCCTATATCTTTTTTCTTGCTAATCTATTTCCTTTTAAAGTTTTAGTAACTTTTGATGGCTTTTAAAGAACAACATGAGACGCATGTTTGTTCAGCCTGCCATCTTGAACTGGAAGTCAGCTTAAGCTTTCTAGAGAAAAGAAAATATACTTTTTCTTCTGAGAAGAACCAAACACAAAACTATAGCAACACTTCAGGGCCTTCCCAGTCTAGTTGGAAAGAAATAGCATGTGCCAAGACAGATAAGTAATCCTATTACTAACTGGAAGGTTGGATAGAAGTACTTGACAAATTAAGTATAGCAGTTGGACCAACTGTCCAATGACTTGCAAAAAACAGCAGTAATATGGAGACAAACGATTGGGAGGAGGAAAAGGGAGTATAGCCAGGAAATTGACAGCCAGTATTTTTCTAATTCTGAAATAAATTTAGGCCATAATGAATTAAAAAATATGGAATAAAGGGAAGTGGGAGAAAAGGGAACCTTATTTGATTAGAGGAAGAACAAGAACGAAAAGTGTTAGATAAGTTAACTTAATATGAACACATTTAAAGCTGGCCTGTACTTACTGTGAATGCCTGAAACCTTAGTAGGCATGTCAGCAGCTTCTTCTAAGTGCTTCTTCGTTCCTTTGTTCATTTATTCATTCAATAACTATGATTCTCTCCTATAGAGAATAGATTTCTATTTTGTCCAAACAAATGTCACAGATGACAATATAAGCCCAAACACCAAAGTCTTGCCTTATGAAGATCCTGTGTGTAGGTTAAGCAAAAATCAACGTAAATCTGCATTCTTGGTTCACCACAGGGAGAATTTGATGGATCATGTGGCACCTCAATGAGGATGATTAGAGAATATTGGTAGAAGAAGGAAGAGCAAGGAATGGAGTTAGAGAATAAAGCTATTACCATGAAACATTGTAATCTTACAAGCATTTTATTCCACATGTACCATACAGAGTATCACTTTGACACTGAAAATACGAGAATTCATTTTATTTAGTAGAAGTAGCTGAAAAATTAGACTTTGCATGAGCAATTCACTTAACTCCTTCAAGTTCAGTTAACCTTATTTTTTTTTTCAAGTGGGAGTTGGACTTAGTAATCCTTCAGGATCTTACTGTTGCTAAGTCTATAATTCTTTTTTTTTTTTAAGATTTATTTATTTATTTATGATAGAGAGAGAGAGGCAGAGACACAGGCAGAGGGAGAAGCAGGCTCCATGCCGGGAGCCCGACGTGGGACTCAATCCCGGGACTCCAGGATCGCGCCCTGGGCCAAAGGCAGGCGCTAAACTGCTGAGCCACCCAGGGATCCCCTAAGTCTATAATTATTTTAAGTACATATTGAATAGTATCTATTTACAGGTATTTTGCTAAACCCTTTGGGAAATACTAAGATATATATCAAAATCCCTGGCCTTCAGGAGACGATAAAGCCAAAAAAGCATATAAGAAGTAAGGCATTAAAAAAAAAAAAAAAGAAGTAAGGCATATATAAGTATCTGCATCACACAGCAGTATATTGTGGAAACCATACAGAAAAATCAGTTAAGTGAAAGAAGAGAGAATTTACAACTTGACAACAATTGAGGATGACTACATAAAGCATCATTTGAACTGTGTCTGGAGTCTTCAGTAAGAGTTTGATAGACGACTCTGACTAGGAGTATGCGTACCTACCAACCTAAGCTTGAGCGCAGAAATGAGAAAACAAAGTGTGTTCAGGGAAGTACAGTCAGTCAGTTTATTAATGGAGGAATTGTGTTTCAGTGAGGAGAAAAGAAGTGGAAAGTATAACTTAGAAGTAAGATTATGAATGGTCTCAACCTATGGAGACCAGTAGGGTAAGATTATTCTGAGAGAATGTGTAGATATGGAAGATGCCATGGACTAAGGAACAGAATTGATGCTGAAATATCAACGAAGAAACCAATATGATCATCCAGGTAGGAGATAGTTAGGGTCTGAGGTAGGGCAGTGGCAATCCAATGAAATGGTTGAGGCAGATGACATAGAGATTATGAAATCAGAATTCACAAGGTTCAGTGAATGGTTTGGGTATAACTAAGTATTGAAATCAGTGTGACCGGAAATAATGGAGGTAACTTTAATAAAAATTGTCGAGTCAAGGAGTGAAGTTGATTTTTGAGAAGGGATAATAATAAGAGAATTCCCGGTCTTTCAATAAATCTTTCCCACTTACGTAGTGACAATTTTGATGCAGTAAAAAAGGTACAGTATTCTCTGTGAATCCTTATCTGTTTCTTGAAAAGCCACTATAATTTCTTACAGATATTATTGTTTCTTGTCAATAATGCTTGTCAGTTAGTATGAATCTAAATGGCCTTATGTCCTAATTTGGGGAAGGAATAATATAAGATAGAATTTTTAAAAATATTCTTTAAGAATACCACGCGGAATAGCCACAACTTAGTGGTCCATAAAAGTAAAATTTTACTTTAGATTTGGAGAAGCAATTCACTTATAAATAATAACTATCAAAAACTGTAGCAATAGAAAATGAAGTACAAAAAAGAAAGGAAAATGAAGTACACTCATGTACTAGGAACTGTGAGGAAATACGTGAAGAATTTTTATTACACAACAAAATATATAAACGTATGATAGTTCTAGTTAAAACTGCTTGTCCCTTCATTCTCTTAATTGCTATAGTTGACCCATGTATGCTCCCCTTCACCTGATATGGTAATCTGCACTTTCTTGAGTAGGGAGTGAGAAAGGAAATGAAAGCAAAAAGAACCATTTATAATTAGGAAAAAGCTTAGGAGAAAAAAAAGATTTTAAAGTACTAAATAAAGCTGTGAAAACGAAAATTTTTGAAGAGAATAGGCAGTTGTGATTTTTTTTCTCCTGACTTCTGCATAGCACCAGACAGCAAAAATGGTGCTGCCAAATTGCAGACTTCCACTTGACGGATTTTGAAGCATCAGATGAGGGATCCCTGGGTGGCTCAGCGTTTGAGCAGCTGCCTTTGGCTCAGGGTGTGATCCTGGAGTCCTGGGATCGAGTCCCACGTCGGGCTCCCTGCGTGGAGCCTGCTTCTCCCATTGCCTGTGTCTCTGCCTCTCTCTCTCTCTGTGTCTGTCATGAATTAAAACAACAACAAAAAAAAATCTTTGAAGTATCAGATGGTTGGTTAAAAACCCTGTTTTCATGTGTCATATTACTTTCACCACGAATAGTCTCCTTTTGCCTTGAATTTTGAAGTGTTGTTTTTATTTTTTCCATGTAATTATTAGATTGTAGGTATTCACCTGCCTTTAGAGTCATGGGCTTGGGAGGAATAAA
Source organism: Canis lupus dingo (assembly GCF_003254725.2). Taxonomy (NCBI): domain Eukaryota; kingdom Metazoa; phylum Chordata; class Mammalia; order Carnivora; family Canidae; genus Canis; species Canis lupus. The sequence goes on from NC_064254.1 coordinate 62,727,746, forward strand.
GACTTTCTGATCCAGTATTTCCCTAAGTGTGTTTGTCAACTGTAGTCATAAGGAAAGGGCTCTGGGATCAATTTGGTTAGGAAATTGCTGGGTTAAATAAACACAGTCAAATAAGAATTTTATTTAGGTGGTGGAGAGGAGAGGTATAGAATCTAAGACTTTAATATGTTAATGTGACTCAACTAAGGAGAAGCAAGATAGAACATTTCACAAACTTATTTGACCACAAAATCCTTTTTTCATGGAGTCTTTCTCAGAATCATTGTTTCATAGAACACATGTGGGGAAACTCCAATCCTTTACATTTAGAGATAAGCAGAAATGAGATGAAATGCTTCATTCGATACTGCATAGCTGTTTACTTAAAAGAATGGACTTGACCTAAGGGCTCCCACCATATTTAGTTTTGCTTCCTTTAGCCCCAAAATTCATAAAAGTCTTTGAAAATTACACGATATCCCAAATTGGGCCCATAAAATACACAAGGTGCTTCAAGAAATAAAACTAATGATTTAATTATTTTTAGTATATTTTGAATTGGCACATTGGCTTTGATGTTAGGTCAGAAGAGCCATTTAATATTTGTAACTGAGGTTACACTTTTGCAATGAGGAAACTTTTTTTTCCCCCCACAAAAATCAACCATCTTTCAAATTATAAAATCTGTTTCCTTTCAAATTATAATGTGTATAACAACAAGTTTCCCCACTTTCCCCAAAAAAAGGACTGGAGGAAATGACTGTTTATGATTTGCTGTCAGTTATGCCAAACCCCATCTCTATATAAACAAACGTATCTTTTAAAAGCTTACTTACTTACATGGCATTATGGTAGACATGCTATTCTTTACCCTGTACATTTTTATTCAACGATATTACATGTTTATTTTTCACATTAATACATGATCTTTAAAAAATTTTTTTTTTATTGAAGCATTGTTGACCTACATGTTACATTAGCTTCAGGTACATAATGTAGTGATTCAACAAGTTCATGCATCATGCTGTGCTCACCACAAGTGTAGCTACCATCTGTTACTGTACAAGGCTATTACACTATCATTGACTGTATTCCCTATGACTTTTCATCCTTGTGATTTATTCTTTCCATAACTGCAACTGTGTACCGCTCACTGCCTTTCACCCATTTTGCTCCAACCTTCAGTTTGTTCTCAGAATTTGTGGATCTCTTTCTGCTTTGTTTTGTTTTTTAGATTCCACATATTAGTGAAGTCATATGGTTTTCTCCTTCTCTGTTTGACTCATTTCACTTAGGATAATACCCTCTAGGTATATCTATGTCACAAACAGCAAGATCTTCTTTTAATGGCTCAATAATATTACATTATATAGCTGTACTGTAATTTGTGTCATCGGTTTCCTAGTGACGGACATTAGGGTAGTTGTAATTTGTTTTAAGATGGTGCTGTAGTGAATTTTGATAAAGGTCTTCTGTTGCTTTATTTTTGAACTTTTGTGTATATGTCTGTAGCAATTCCTTGAAGTGGAATTGCTGGGTTAAATAATATGCACATTAAAGTTTTCATAAATATTGCCAAATTGCCTTTAAAAATGGTTAGCTTATCTCCCATTGCCAGCATTGCGACAGGAACCTTGAAAATGGTATAACTCTTACTGGATGTAAAAAAAAGACTTTATGATGTAGAATAGTGAGTATCTTGCCATGTTCATTTTAAAATCATAAAGAAAATTTATGAAGTGTTGATGATCATGATCTCTCTTTCTCTCTCCCTCCCTCCCCTACTCTTTATAGAGCAAATTATTCATGGAAGGATTTAGAAGCCTAAAAGAAGGAGAACCAGTAGAATTCACATTTAAAAAATCTTCCAAAGGCCTTGAATCAATACGGGTAACTGGACCTGGTGGGAGCCCCTGCTTAGGAAGTGAAAGAAGACCCAAAGGGAAGACACTACAAAAAAGAAAACCAAAGGGAGATAGGTAATCATTTTACTTTGTTAGTTTGTGAGTTTATTGTATTTGGAAAAAAAATCTGAAAATGTGTTTGCCTTTTTATTATGTTATTGGATATAATATAGTCTAGTCAAAGTAAATAAAATGCCACCATTGTGAAGTTGAATAAACTTTATTAGGAATATAGGCTATATTGCAATTTGAACTCTGCACTATTTCCCACCAGATTGTTCTGAGATCACAAATGAGAAGTTGAGATTTCCAACAGACAGTGCTATCTATCCCTCTGTGTATGTCTTAACGCCTCATCTGTTTTTTCAAATGAAAATACTTTTATTGTTTTGTCTGTTTTTTTTTTTAAGATTTTATTTATTCGTGAGAGAACACACAGAGGGAGGGAGAGAGAGAGGCAGAGACATAGGCAGAGGGAGAAGCAGGCTCCATGCAGGGAGCCCGATGTGGGACTTGATCCTGGGACTTGAGGATCATGCCCTGGGCTGTAGGCAGGCGCCAAACCGCTGAGCCACCCAGGCGTCCCTGTTCTGTCTGTTTTTAAAAGAGAACTCATATTATCTTTTTAAAAGATAACTCATGTTATCTTATAATAAAAAATTATAAGGAAGTCTGAAAAAAATCACTTGAAATCCTAACTAGAGGTAGAAATCATAATATATATGCAGTATTTTTGAAACTTGCTTTTTTTCCCCATTTAACAGTAGATCAAGAACATTTCATATCAGTCATTAGCACCTGTATAAATTCCCACTGTGTGAATATACCAGAATTCATTTATTTTTTGAATGTACCAGAATTTATGCAAGGCTAAAGTAATTTGCTAAATTTAAGCTATTTTGACTATTTTGACCTTATCAATAGTGCCAGGGTAATCCTTATATGTACATTTTTGAAAAATTGTCTGTTTATATCCTTGGGATAAATACCTAATATTGAAAAATCTGGATCAAAAATAAGGCATTTAAAATTTTTTGATGTCTGTTTCCAGACTGCTTTCCAGAAATGATTAGGGCCAATATAAAACTCCTTTAAAAATGAGACTGCTCATGGAATGATGTCATTTTATTTTATTTTTAAGATTATTATTACTTATTTAATCAATCTCTACACCCAACATAGGGTTCAAATTTACAATCCTGAGATCAAGAGTCACAGTCTTTGCTGACCTAGCCAGCCAGGGGCACCCCTTAAAGAAATATTTTTTAATTTTTCTTCAATTTTTAAAAATTATTTTATTTTTCAGATTTTATTTATTTATTTGAGAGAAAGAAAAAAATCACTAGTAGGGGGGAGGGACAGAGGGAGAGGCAGAGGGAGAAGCAGATTTTCTATTGAGCAAGAATGCAATAGAGAGGCTCAATCCCAGGACCTTGAGATCATGACCTGAGCCGAAGGCAGATGTTTAACTGACTGAGCCACCCAGGTGCCCCCAAATTTTTTTTAATGTAGGCTCCATACCCAATATGGGGCTTAAACTTACAACTCTGAGATTGAGTCACATACTCTACCAACTGAGCTAGCCAGGCACCCCTGAATGATGTCATTTAAAAATTTTTTTCTGGGGTTCCTGGGTGGGTCAGTCATTTCAGTATCTGGCTCTTGATTTTTCTCAGGTTATGATCTCAAGGTCATGAGATTGACCCCCACATCAGGCTCTGGACTCAGTGGGGAGTCTGCTTAGAGATTCTCTCTCCCTCTCCCTCTGCCTTCCCTCCCCCCACATGGTTCCTTTCTCTCTCAAATAAAAAATCAAAAAAAAATTTTTCCAATTATATAGGTTAAGAGATACAGCTCATTCTTTTCCTTTGTGTCCTTTGATTAGATTAGAGGTTTGATATATATATATATATATATATATATATATTTGAGGTTAAGTATATTTTTATGTCAATTTTCATTTTTCTCTTCTATGAATTATATGTTTTCTGTCCTTTGCTCATATGACTAATGAGGAGTTCATTTGTTATTATTGGTTTGTAAGTTCTCTGTTTAGGAAAAACTCTGTTTTCTTTTTTCCTACTATGAAAAACCTAGTTCTTCCCTACTATCTTTTTCTCTTGTGTGTCTCCTTTATTATTACATGGCACCTCATTTCTGATACCAAGTGTGTGGAGATTTTACTGCCACAGAAAACAGTTCTCCACAACACCAGCTGGATGTCCTACAATTGAACTCGATCCTGGGACCATCTATCTGGAGACAGAGTCAGACCCCACCAGTTAAGGGCTAAGTCCCACAAGACTGTATCCCTCCACACACTTTAGATGCCAGTTGCAAGAAGTGGGTTCCAAGGTTGCCAACTTTTGTTTGATTGGCTATAAATCAGAGGTTCCCACATCATCCTCAGTCTTGGTTAATTTGCTAGAGTGACTCACAGAACTGAGGGAAACTCTTAGGTTTACCAGTTCATTAAAGGATATGATAAAAGATACAGATGAAGAGGATATACAGAGGATGAGGTCTGGGAGGCTCTTAGTGTAAAGGTGGAGTTGGGGTGATCACTCTCCCATTTTGAAGGCTTCGGAACTCCTCACTCTTAGGATTTTATGGAGACTTGCTCATGTAGGTATGATTAATCAGTAACTTCATTTTCAGCCTTTCTCCCCCTTAAAAAAATGGGAGCAGGACAGAAAATTCCAAGCTTCAAATCATGCTTTGGTCTTTCTGGTGAGCAGCCCTTACCTAGGAGCCCACCCAGAATTCCCTTAGAATGAAAGACACTCACCCCTATCACCCAGGATATTAACAGGGGTTGCAAGAGCCCTCTGTCAGGAACAGAGGTCCAATACCAGTGTTAGAACAAGAGATGATCCTAATGGTTTTATCACTTAGGAAGTGACAATGGTTTTAGGAACTCCATGCCAGGAACCAGGAGCAAAGACCAATATGGATTTTCAATTTTCTCACATTGTCTTTATGTATTTATGATGTTAACCTTTTGCCTCAAATAGATATTTTTTCAGCTTGTGAAATAAAATTTAGCTTTAATTATAGTGACTTTTAAAAGTTTTAAAATCATGAATTTGTATACAAACAAGTCTGTCTCTATCTCCTTAATGCTATCTGACTTGATTGCTATTTGGCTTTCCAGCTTGCAAAATTAATCATATATCTATCTAGGGAACCTGAATGACTCAGTCGGTTAAGCATCTGACTCTTGTTTTTGGCTCAGGTCATGATCTCAGGGTTGGGCCATCAAGCCCCACCTTTGGGCTCCATGCTCAGCAGTCTACTTGAGATTCTCTCTCTCTCTCCATCTCCTTCTGGCCTTCCACCCATGCTTGCGTGCACTCTCTCTCTCCCTCCCTCAAATAAATCTTTTTTTTAAAAAGTGTCATACTGGCAGTTTTGCGGTGACAACGCAAAGCGAAAGGGTAAGAATGGAAGCTGAGAATCACTGAGAGGTGGTTCCATTAAAGCAGAAAAACGACGATGGTGGTTCAGATTGGGATGGTAGCAGCAGAAGTGAGGAACAAAAATTCTGACATCGTGAAGGTAGGGGAAATAGGATTTACTTTTGGATCAGATGTGGACTCTGAGAGAAAGTGAAATATTCAGGATGACTCCAAGGTTTGTTTGGCTTGAGCAGTCAGAAAGATGAAGAGACCATTTACCAAGAGGGAAAAGACTAGAGAAGGAGCAGAAAATTAGAAGTATGGTCTCAGATATATTTAGCTGGAGATTTATAATAGACATTGATTGGAAAAATAGATTAGGCAAGTGGATGCAAGAGTATGGAGTTCCAAGGCTCTATAAAAAGACTTGGCAATATTCAGCAGAAAGGTGGTATTTACAGCCTTAACACTGAATGAGATCACCATCAGAGTGAGTATACGTGGAAAAGAGAAGACCACTAAACTGTAGCACATTCCAGCACCCAGTAATCAGGAGAGTAGAAGCAAAGGGCATTAAGTTAGAAGGAGGGAAATAGGAAAATTAAAAGGGTTTTGTCTCATAAGTCAAGGAAAGAAGTATTTCAAGAAGGAGAGGGACTCCCGTGTGTGAAATGGTGTTGATGGTGAAATGATTAAGATAACCACCAAGACTTGAGCATTTAGCAACAAGGAAATCACTGGTGAAGTTGACAAGGTCAGATTCAGTGGACTGTTGGGAGTGAAAGTCTAAGCTGGTTGTGTTCAATAGAAGGAAAGGAGAGGAAGTGGAGACAGCAAATTTAGACAGTTTGGGGAGTTTTCCTGTAAATGATAGCAGAAAAATCAAGCAACAGCTGAGGCATAGAACTTATAGCATGTTTATGTGTCAGTGAGAATGGTCCAGTAGAAAGGGGAAGATTGAACATTCAGAAAAGAGGAGGTCAATCGTTGGAGTGATTTTCCTTGTTGAAAATCAGAAGAAAAAAAAAAAAAGAAAAGAAAATCAGAGAGAGGTTTGGGATATAAAGCATAATGGAGACAGCTAGCCTTGCAAGCACGGATAGTTCATTTCTTCAGAAGTAGAGGTAAGACACAGCGCACAGGTACAGATACAGGTGAGTAGATACAAGAATGAAATAAGGTGAGATTTCTGAGCTTTTTATCCAGTTTTCTTAGTGAAATTTCAAGCAAGGTCATCAACTGGAGAGGGATGGTAGAAGAGGTAGTTTGGAGATTTACAAAGAAAGAAGGTATAAAATAGGAGATTAAGGGGCTCCTGGGTGTCTCAGTCCATTAAGCGTCTAATTCTTGGTTTAGGCTCAGGTCATGATCTCATGGGTCATGAGATCGAGTCCTGTGTCAGGCTCCACACTCAGCAGGGAGTCTACTTAAAGATTCTCTCCCTCTGCCTCTCCCCCTACTCATTCACGCATGTTCTCTCTCTCTCTCTCTCTCTCTCTCTCTCAAATAAATACATAAATCTTTTTAAAAAATTGAAACAGGGGACGCCTGGGTGGCTCAGCAGTTGAGCACCTGCCTTGGCCCAGGGCGTGATCCTGGAATCTGGGGATCGAGTCCCACATCAGGCTCCCTGAATGGAGCCTGTTTTCTCCCTCTGCCTGTGTCTCTGCCTCTCTCTGTGTGTCTCTCATGAATAAATAAATAAAATCTTTTAAAAATAATAAAAAAGATAAAAAATTGAAATAGGAAAAGAGTGAACTCATTATAGAGAAAAAGGTGGAATTACAGGTAATACCACAACCTATTGAAGATTAGTGGACATGGATTTAAAGTAACGTCACTCAGTATGATTGTGTTTTTTCTCCAGCCACTGGTGACTTCATGGCTACAGCTGTGAAATAGGCAGAACGATGGATTTATTAATAAGTTGGTTTCCTAGTTGAGAATGACAAAGGGAGACACGGGCACTGACAGTGTGTACAAGGGAGCAGTTCTAATGATGGATTATACAGTATAAACTAGGTAAGGAGTGAAGTCATTGAAAAAGTGGCAGGCTCATGGGGTGTGGGTTATAGGTGGGGTGCTAGAATTGGTGTAGTTGGGGTGCTAGAAAGAATGAGAGAGTAGAAGTTGGTGGTCATCAGAGGGTGAATTACTGCTTCCACAGTCGATATTTGTTGTGTATCTTACTGTGATTAAAGCCTTTACACAATTTGGTATCTAATGATTTCCAACTGATGATCAAACATGCTAATGTTTTCCATGTAATGATCAAATATCCCAAGGATGTTTATAATTTTTGTTGTAAGATTAGCAGTTCTGGTTTTCCATGTGCCACGATTTTTGTAAAATGGTAGAAACAAATTGCAGTTAAATAATCAAATAAGCAGAGACTTCTGTTACAGAAACTGAAACAATGAGAAAGCAGGATGTGGCACTGTTAACTGATGTTTGGAGCAGTTTCCAAGGCATTGATGTGCTTCCTAAATGCTTAAAAGACTTGAGAGATCTATGGTAACTTTCTTGATTTCTTTTATGGTTATTAATCATATTTACTTCTGCAGAAAGCCTTAAATAATGAGAATAAAATTGTGCTTTGACCAGATTTTCATGTTTATTAGTGTAGCTATGGTCCATTTAAAAATGTCCCCAGTTGTCTAAAACTTATCTTCTGTGGTTGTTTTTTTCAAATCAGAATGCAATTAAGGAACCTGGCATTGAGTTAGTTTTATATGTCTTAAGTCTCTTGCGATCTAGAACAGTCCCTCCCTACACACGCGCATCCGTTAGGAAGGACTTTTATGACATTAACTTGTTAAAGAGACTAGACCAACTGTCTTGTAGAGTGTGCCATAATTGGGATTCATTCTAGTGTCTTTAAACTTGTTTCTCCAACATGTATATATTCTATGAATTGGAAGTATTATGCAAAAATGTGTATCTTGAACCTAACAAAATTCTCTCAACCTAACTTTTAGTTAACAGGCAATATAAGGGTTAGAGTGACAAGTTGAAAAACACCAGATTGAATCCAGATCATAGCCTGAATTTAGCTAATGGTTCCTTACTATTAGATTGAGGTTGTTCATCTTTGACAAGAAGGTCATGGAGGTGGTGCTGCATTCTTCTCATTGTATCCTGTCAGATGGCAAAGGATTTTTATTTTTTTCCACTACTTTTTCTTTTCATAATTAGCAATTTGTGATGAGATATTTTGAGGCCATGTAAATATCATATATTTTTTAAAGATTTTCTTCATTTATTCATGAGAGACACAGAGAGAGGCAAAGACATAGGCAAAGGGAGAAGCAGGCTTCCTGCGGAGAGCCTGATGTGGGACTCGGTCTCAAGACCCTTGGGGTCACGACCTGAGCTGAAGGCAGAAGCTCAACCACTGAGCCACCCAGGCATCCTAAATATCATCATCTTTATCAAACTTTCCATTTTTTATTTATTATCTCAATATGCATCATGAGTTTCTGTCTTTATCAATAAATTATGTTATTTAATAATTATTTTAATGCTCAAGGTTTTTAGATTCTGTTACTAGTTCCAGCTGGTTTCTGTGTCCTTTTGACACACCCTCATCATTTTTGAATACTTCTTTCAAGTACTTACTCAAGTACTTTGATACTTGCAAACTCATAGCCTACAAAATATTTAAAATAATGATAATTAAATAATTACTTTGGTTTGCTAAAGTACTAGAAAGCTAGAGTTCCAGTTAACTTCTATTTTAAAATGTAAGCATTGGTATATTTCTATGTATTTTGTTTGCATGGAGAGCTGTTTTTATTTTATTTTTTAAATTGTGATATATTAAAATTCACTTTTTTCTTTTGGTATACTCTTCTGTGAATTTTTACATATATGTTCATGTAGTTACCATTATTATCTGGTTTCAGAACACTCTATCACCCCCAAAATTTCCCTCTTTTTTTTCAATTAGGCTCCACGTTGGACGTGGAGCCCAAGGCAAGGCTTGAATCATGACCCTGCTATCAAAACCTGAGCTGAGATGAAGGAAGAGTCATATGCTTAATTGACTGAGCCACTCAGGTGCCCCAACCCTCTGTCTTTTTTTTCCCCACCGTCTTTTGCAGTTATTTCTCCCCCACCTAAAACCCTTGGCCACCACTGACCTATTCTGTATCACTATACTTTTGTCTTTCCATGAATAGAGTAAAAGTGGAATTATACCTTCCCTGCCCTCAGTTAGATTGAGATATAACTGACATATTGTGTTAGTTTAAGGTGTTCAGCATCATGAGTTCATATATGTATATACTGGGGAATGATTACCACAGTAAGTTTAGTTAGCACCCATCGCTTTCACATAGTTACAAATTTTGTCTTGTGATGAGAACTTCTGAAATTTACAATTAGCAACTTTCAGATATACAATACAGTATTGTTAACTTTAGTCACCATGCACTGTTCATTAAATGTCAGAACTTCTTGTCTTAGTGACTGCAAGTTTCTACCTTTTGATCACCTTCACCTGTTTCATCCAGCCCCAACCCCCACCTCTGGCAACCACCAATCTGTTCAGCGTCAAGTTTAGTTTCTTTAGATTCCTATATAAGTAAGGTGATACAGTATTTATCTTTCTCTGTCTGACTTATTTTACCTAGCATGATGCTTTCAAGATCCGTTAAAGTTGTCTCCAATGACAGGATTTCCTTTTTTATGGCTGATTAAGTCATGTGTGTGTATGTGTGTGTATCTCACATTTTCATTATCTGTTCATTTACTAGTAGACTCTTAGGTTGTTTCTATGTCTTAGCTGTTGTAAATAGTGCTGCAGAGAACACAGAGGGGGCCGATATCTCTTTAAGAGAATGATTTCATTTCCTTTGAATATATACACGGAAGTGGGATTGCTGGATCATATGGTAGTTTTATTTTTTTGAAAAACCTCCATATTGTTTTCCATTTTGGTTGAACTAATTAACATTGCCACCAGCAGTCGGACAATTGGGTGCAGAGAACCAGGAGGGGGATACATAACCTTTCCAATATAAACCTCCCAAATACTTAAGAAACTGTTGAAAAGAAACCATGATAAATATAGGACAATGCAGTACAAGTACAAATAAGAAGGAGCAGTGATAAGAGTCTGCTCTCCATGTGGGCTCCCTTCCTTTCTACCAACGGTGCGTAAGAGTTCCCTTTTTCCCACATCCTCCCCAACACTTGTTATTTCTTGTCTTTTTGTTTATAGGCAGATGGGAGATGATATTTTACTGTGCTTTTTGATTTGACTTTCCCTGTCAAATGATTAGTGATATTTGATGACGTTGATTAGTGATTAGTGATATTTAGCACCTTTTTGTGTACCAGTTGGCCATTTGTATGTTTTCTTTGGAAAAATATCTGTTAGGTTCCTCTGCCCACTTTTAATCAGATTATTTGTTTGTTTGCTTAATGAATCATATGAGTTCTTTATAGATTTTGAATATTAGCCTTTTATCAGATATATGATTTGCAGATATTTTCTTCCCTTGTATAAGTTGCCTTTTCATTTGTTTAATGGTTTCTTTTGTCGTGTAGAAGTTTTTTTGTTTCGTTTGTTTATTTTTGCTTTTGTTGTCAAATCCAAAAAATCGTTGCCAAGACTGATGTCTGAGAACTTAAACCTTAGGTTTTCTTCTACTAGGAGTTTTGTGGTTTCAGGCCTCATGTTCAAGTCTTAAAACTATTTTGAGTTAATTTTTGTGTATGGTGTAAGATAGTGGTCCAGTTTCTTCTTTGTTTTTTTTTTTGTTTTTTTGCAAGTGACTGCCCGGTTTTCCCAATACCATTTGGTAAAGAGACTGTCCTTTCCCCATTGTATTTTCTTAACTCCTTTGTCATAAATTAATTGGCCACATATGTGGGTTTATTTTTGATCTTTCTGTTCTGTTTCATTGGTCTGAGTCTTTTTTTTTTTTTAGATTTTATTTATTTATTCATGAAAGACACACAGAGAAAGGCAGAGACATAGGGAGAGGGAGAAGCAGGCTCCCTGCAGAGAGCCTAATGGGGGACTCGATTCCAGGACCCCGGGATCACACCCTGAGCCAAAGGCTGACGCTTAACCACTGAGCCACCCAGGTGTCCCTATGAGTCTGTTTTTATGTATTGTTATGCCAGTACCATACTGTTTGATTACTATTATTTTGTAATAAAGTTTGAAATCAGAGAGTGCGATGTTCCCAGCTTTGTTCTTCTTCAAGGTTGCTTTGACTATTCAGTGTTTTTGTGGCTCCATTCAAATTTTAGGAATGTGTGTACTGTTTTCTGTGAAAACTGCCATTGAAATTTTGATAAAGATTCCGTTGAATCTGTAGATCACTTTGGGTGGTATGGGCATTTTAACAATATTAATTATTCCAGTCCGTGAGCACAGAATAGCTTTTCATTTATTTGTGTTTTCCTCAATTTTTTTCATTAATGCTTTGTGGTTTTCAGTATATAGATCTTTCACCTCCTTGGTTAAATGTATTTCTAGGTATTTTAATCTTTTTGATGCAATTGTGTATGAGACTGTTTTCTTAATTTCTGTTCCTGATAGTTCATTGTTAGTGTGCAGGAATCAAATGATTTTTGTATATTGATTTTGCATTCTGCAGCTTATTGAATTTGCTTATTAGTTCTAACAGTGTTTTGGTAGGATCTTTTGAGGTTTCTTTATCATGTCATCTGCAAATGGAGACAATTTTACATCTTCCTTTCCGATTTGGACGCCTTTTTTTTTCCTTATGTAACTACTTTAAGTAGGGGTTCTAGAACTATGTTGAAAGTGGTAAGAGTGGGCATCCTTGTCTTACTCATGATCTTGAAGGAAAAACTTGCAGCTTTTTACCACTGTATAATATTAAGCTGTGGGCTTGTTATATATGGCCCTTATTATTTGGGGTGTTTCCTCTATACCCACTTCTTGGCAGTTCTTATTATGAATGGATGTTGAATTGTGTCAGATGTTTCTTCTACATCTGTTGGATGATCATATGACTTTTATCCTCCATTTTCATATGATAATATTACACTTATTAATTTGTAGATGTTAAACCATTCTTTTAATTCTGGAATAAATCCCACTTCGTAACAATGTATGATTCTTTTAATGTATTGTTGAATTCAGTTTTTTTTTAGTTTTTTAATATTTTATTGAGGATTTTGCATTTTATATTCATCAGGGATATTGACCTATAATTTTCTTTTCTTATAGTATCCTTGTCTGGTTTCAGTATCAGGGTAATGCTGGGCTCATAAAATGAGTTTGGAAGTGTTCCCTTATCTTCTGTATATTTGAAGTGTTTGAGATGGATTGGTATTAAGTCTTATCTGTTTGGTACAATTTACCAGTGAAGCAATGAAGTCCTGGACTTTTCCTTGTAAGGAAATTTTTTATTACTCCTTAGTAGTAATTGGTGTATGCAGATTTTTTTTTTCTTCATAATTCAATCTTGGTAGGTTCTGTGTTTCTGGGAATCTATCCATTTCGGTTGTCCAGTTTTGTTGTGGTATAATTGTTCATAGTAGTCTGTTTTGAGCCTTTGTATTTTTGTGGTATCAGTTATAATGTCTCCTCTTTTATTTCCAATTTCATTTATTTGAGTCCTCTCTCCTTTTTTCTTAGTATGTCTAGCTAACGGCTTTTCTATTTCATCTTTTCAAAGAACTAAATAAAAAATTAAAACTATGAAATTTTTATTACATGGAATTAACATTTAAAAATTTGTAATTTGGTTCCATAACTCAAAAGAAAAAAGAAGTATTTGTTCAATTTTAATATATATATCTCATATATATGATAGAATCATATTTTGTGAAGATTTATGTCTTTGTGGCAAGAAATATAAAATAATTTTAAGGATTCTATCTTAATTTTACATAAGCTATTTACAAAAGAAAGTGGGATTAGTTTTTTCATTCTGTCTTAAAATTCTGCTGAATTTAGTATACAGTTACCAGTGTTCAGCAGTGTGTTACCTTGTCTTATTTTAAGACCCCCACATTTAAAATATTTTTGAAAAATTTCAAATGAAATAATTTCCAATTTATTTTTGGGATTTTTAATGTATATTATCAAAAGAATAGAGATTTAATGACCCCTATAAAGTTCTTTTAATAATAAAATGAAGTTAATACTAAATTTTAAAACTTTATTTTACTCCTCAAAATCTGGCCTATGCTTGATAACTTTTGTTTTTTTATAAAGCCTTATTAATTTACTATGAAGTAAAAGAAGTAACTTCTAACAGAGTAAAATTATGGGAGAAGAGAGTAAAATGATTATTTTATTTGCCGTTGTTAATTTTTAGAATTTATATGGAATAATTATTTCAGACTATAATATAGAATTAAATATTTCATGTAATAAGATTTTATTTTGTATTAACAAATATGTTGTATTAGTAAAAATGATATGGACTGAAACAGATGGTCTGGAAATCTTTCTATGAAGGTTAAATGATTTTAATCATTAATAATTAAGGAATAAAAATACATGTTGGCCTTAAATACATTTGAAGTGCATATATATACATGGTTAATATATATATTGGGTATATAAGCTTCATCTTTTATTGTTTGTGGTTTCTGGTTTTTTTACCTCTTTTTTATTCTAAATTTTTTCTAGGGTCCTGACTATTTTCTTTGTTCTCTTTAACCTTCCACATCTTTTGACCCAACGACACAGTCCAAGAAGTGCTGTTCATTATAATGCAGTTCCTTTCAACAATGTTGACCTGAGATTTTTAAAATAACAGAAAATAATACCAATGTTCTACTGCTTTCATTCCATTTCAAGCAATATTTTATTTGCATCACTGCATTAGTACATGATTAAGCTTTTTGTTTTTTCTCTGAGTTGAAGTTTTAATATATTTTGTTTAGAAAGAAGGTTAAGTGTTATGTTCAGTTTTACTGCTTTTCACATTGAAATGTAGGAAATTCCTTTCATTTCATCATATTAAAAACTACTTGTAAGTTTTAAGATATTCTTCATGTAGACTTAAAAATTGATGTGAAATTTGACATTTCCAGTATTAAAGTGGTGGTAGAATGTCACATTATGACGTACTTACCATTCATTTATGGTCAGAAAGACCAAGGTGAATATAAACAGAAACTCATTATATATGTTAATTTGTTATCAGCTTGGAAGAGCTAACTTGCTTTTTTAAAAAATAAAAGTAAAGATAAATGATAGTAAAGTTATTTTTACAGGGCCACAATTTTTTTATTTCAAATTCTTTAAGTTTGCAAAAAGGTTTTGGAGGCCATAAGATTTTTTAAAATCTAGTTTTGGCTTTTCTCATTGAAGGACTGTATATTTTCATTTATTAAAAATAAAAAGTATTTATTTAATGCCCTCATTTACCTTTAGAGCAAGTGAGCTCAAAGCTAACTAGTGGTGACTTTTCTACCCCCTCCCCCACCTACCTCAGCAGTATAGCATCTTTCATTCTTTGTGGTATAACTTGAAGTTTTTCAGGTACTTTATAGTTAGGAATTATAGTGGTATGTTTTTTTCATTTTGAAATCTACGTCCGTAGCATTACTGAAAATAATAAATCTACTTGTTTATGATGCCATTTTATTAAGGTTATCTGTTTCACATTAAAAGTTCTTCTGTGATTTTATTTTTATATTTATTATATCCCAGAACCTGCTCCCAAAAGAAAAAGAAAATGCACTTTAGATGCGGGAGATGTTTGAAAACTGTAAATCAACAAATTCCAATAAATAACTGTTTCACCCTGATACTTGTGTGATTAGATTTAGGAATTTGCTGTTTAGTAGGTTCCTATTGTGGAAGAGAAATCTCTCAGGCATGAATTGATAGTCCAGATCCTTTGAGGTCTGTCTATTCTGACCTCTGACCCCTATTCTTACAAGGTCAACATCTGAGGGCAGGAGATTAAGGCAGTTTAAAGACCGGAATGGTAAATGGAATGGAAAAATTAGCCAGCACATTTTGGGTGCAAAACATCAAAGTCATCAAATAGTTTGCTTATTTTAAACCTGGCTTATGTGTGTAACAAGCTAATTTTAGTGTTTTTGTTGGAATCAGAAAAATTTAATAGCCTTATTGAAGATTCTGTTTATTTAATAATAAATTTTAACCGTATAGTACAAATTAGGTTCACCAGGCTTAACCTCAAAATATCAGAAAATGGAGAAATAATTTGTCAGTTTCAATACATTTTAGTCTTGTGTCTGGTTTGGAGATTTAATTTAAGTTTAAATTGGAGTTTAAAATTAGCTTTTACTATGAAATAACTTTAGTTTATCAACAATGTTGAATAAAATGTATGTGCACCTAGATTCGCTGGTAATTTGAAAAGTAACTGAGGATTTAGTTGTAATTATATACTATTGACTTTTATGAAAAATCTATTTTTAAATGGTAGGGGTAGAAAATAGAAGAAAGTGAATTGGTCAAGCAGAGACAATTTCTCCTTTGTCTTTCTTACTTTGGGCTTTTATATTTTACTTTTCCCTCTTAAAATGTTCCTTTAATATGTATTTCATTATAATAGCAAAATACAGACTTTAAAGCTTAGTTCCTATGTTTTGGTCCATTGTAAACAATTCCCCACCACCCTTTATTTCACATTTGTTTGCATCATAGCTGTGGATTTGCATCTTCTGCTTCCTACTAATGACTGGCAAGAGCTGGAGTTGAATAACTGAACTGTTGCATCGAAGTTTCCATTTATCTATCTAGTGACTAAGGGCATTAGTAAAACCAATGGAATACCCACATTTCCTTAATTCTTAAGCATTTTTTATTCTACCTCAAATTTTCCTTATTGTAGACTTAATTTTAGGGTGGTTTCCTAAGTCCTTTCTTCTTGTGATTATTTTGCCAGAGATCTCTTAATGAGGCAATTATAGTTGTTTCCTTCATTCACATTATCTTAGCAGATGCTCTCCCTGCTGTGACCTCTGTTCAGACTGGGCAGACAATGTGCCATTCTCATCACCCTGCACAAGACATTGTGCGGGGCTGAGCTTCCTTTGGCGCTGCATAGGTCTCCCCAGAAGCCTGATAAGCATGGGCAGAAGCCAAGTGGCAAATCATCATAATTTTAGATTGATTTTCTGATTGCTGTTTTATTCTGAGCATAATAAATAGTAAAGTAATGCAGAAAAAATATTACAGAAGCAACTTTAATAATATTTCAAGTAGAAATTGCTGGTTTAACTTTATGTAATTTTCTTCCTTTAGACTGTGGTCTTGGTGAAAGTGAGGTCAAATATTCATAGTATGGTTTCAATACAAGGGGTTATGAGAATTGCCTAATAGTTCAAAATCTGGAGATCCTTTCAGAAAATGAAATGTGTATTTTTAATGAACATAGGACATTGTTCAAAGTATGACTTTTAAATTTATAAAACAAAAATCATCATGTTTATATCCGGTGTGGTCCCCACTTGGTTTCTGTGTGAACCCAATAAGGACTGATTAAGATGAAGACTAATCAGCCAAAAATTTCCATCCTTTACACTGCTAAATCCCTCCACTGAAATAGTAGTTCTAAGCCCCAAACCCAAGTGTAACAATCTAGGGAATTACAAAGTTCTTAGAAGCTTTGAGCTAGCTTTTCTTTATTCTCCATTAATGAGGAAGTACAAGTCAAATTTGGCTCTGATGAATTTGAAGAACCTATGCAAAGGTCCTTTCAAATTTATACTGGAATTTTAATTTTTTGAAATTTGGTTAAAATAGATTGAGAGTATGACTTGAACTGTACTCATACTGTAATGAAGTTTTCTTTTGCTCGTATCAATAGGATTCTCTTATTTATATTATAATTTATAATGTATAAATTTTTTTTAATATTTTTTTTCTTTATTTATTTATGATAGTCACACAGAGAGAGAGAGAGAGAGAGAGGCAGAGACACAGGCAGAGGGAGAAGCAGGCTCCATGCACCGGGAGCCCAACGTGGGATTCGATCCCGGGTCTCCAGGATCGCGCCCTGGGCCAAAGGCAGGCGCCAAACCACTGCGCCACCCAGGGGTCCCTAATGTATAAATTTTAATCTGCTTACACTTATCAGTAAAAAGTACTAATTTGCTTAAATCAGGTTCTATTTTAGTAAAATCAGGTTCACAATAAGTTTTTATATCATGTTTTAACAGTACATTTTCAGATAATGAACTATTTTTAAAGTGTAACTCCTTTGCATATAAGCAGAGAATAAATATTAAATTTTAAAAATGTTATGTAAAGAGAAAATGGCTCTGCAGTCATCTTTTCTTAAAAGAAAATCTCAAGTCAAACAAGAATTCAGGAATTTTAGCCTCCACAATTTTTAGGTGTAGTCTTGTCTATTGTATGATTATTGTATGATTATTTTAAATAAATGAGTTAATAAGGAAGAAAATCAAGTGTTTTCCTTCCTTTTGGGAGAGAGTTATTGTTGACTCTTAGTGGCTATGGAAATTTTTTTTTTTTTTTAAGATTTTACTTATTTATTCATGAGAGACACACAGAGAGAGGCAGAGACACAGGCAGAGGGAGAAGCAGGCTCCATGCATGGATCCTGATGTGAGACTCGATCCAAGACTCCGGGATCACGCCCTGGGCAGAAGGCAGGCGCTAAACCGCTGAACCACCAAGGGATCCCATGGGTTTATTATTGATAATACTGGCGGTACTACCAATGCAATTAGAAAAAAAAACAAAATTGAAAATCTAAAGACTGAAAAATAAGAAATGAAATGCTTTGTTATACATAGCAGTAGGATTTTATATGCATAGTTACCTACAGGAAAATTAGTGGAATAGTTGGACTAAATAATTTAACATTGCTAGTTATAAGTTCAGTATAAGAAAAGCAAACTAAGAACGATTGAATATCAGAAAAAGAAGCAACAATTGAGTATCAGGAATGCAAAAATAATTCTATGCCCCAGGAAATCACTTTAATTTCAAAAAAAGGTTTATTTTACAACTAGAACATTAACCATTATACACTGTACCTAGGAATAAATCTAACAAAAGTGTGGAAGACTTCTATGAAGAAATTGATAAACTTACATTGAGAGATATAAAAGCAGACCTAAATTAATGGAGAAAGGTATATTTAACAAAATAATGAATGGCAAGGCTCAATATTTTAAAGAGTGTAATTCCCCATAAATGAATCTATAAATTCAGTCTATAAATTCGTTTCCAAATTCCAGTAGGCTTGATTCTAAAATTGATTTGGAAGTTTATAGCACCATTAATAACCACATAGTTTTGTAGATGAGATCCAAAGTATGAGGGCTCTTTCTACCAGATCAATATTTGTTATGCAACGAGGTAACTATATGTAATTAAGTGATGCAATAGCCCAGTGAAAGACAAATAGACCTTAATAGAATTTATATATAGATATATATAACATATATATCTTGATATATGCCAGAGATGGCATTTCAGATCTTAGAAAAATAATAAAAATATTATAAATTGTCATGAGAATGTTATCTGTACATAGAGAAAAAGTAAAAGTGTACCCCTACTCATACCATATTTAAAAACCTAAAAGTATAAAGCAAAACTTTACAATCTATTAGGAGAAAATGTAGGAGAATATCATCATGCCCTTAGGTTTGAGCAAAAATAATGTTATTTTTTTTTAATTTTTAAATTTTTAAAAAAAGATTTTATTTATTTATTCATGAGAGGCACAGAGAGAGAGGCAGAGACACAGGCAGAGGGAGAAGCAGGCTCCACGCAGGGAGCCCAATGTGGGACTCGATCCCGGGTCTCCAGGATCAGGCCCTGGGCTGAAGGCGGCACTGAACCACTGAGTCACCCGGGCTGCCCCAATAATTTTAAACCAGATACAGAAAACACAAACCATAAAATATAAGAATAAATTAACTACTTCAGAATGTAAAATTTCTACCTAGTGGCAAAGGTTTCATTTAGGAAGATAGAATTCTAAATATTATAGAAATTGGGGATTTAGATCTTAATAGTCTTTTTAAAAAATATTATTTTTTATTTTAGAGAGTCTTTTAAAAAAAGATTTTATTTATTTATTTTAGAGAGAAAGAGAGTCTCAAGTAGACTTGCCACAGACCCCAATGCACGGCTTGACCTCAAGTCTTGAGGTCGTGACTTGAGCCGAAATTGAGTCCCTGGCTCAGCCTACTGAGCCACCCAGGCACCCCTAGGGGATTTAGATCTTATGCAAATGTGGAAGTTGCTAGAGAAGGGAAGAGTCCATGGATTAGAGAGATAGTGACTAACTAGTCTTCACAAACCCTAGGGTAGGCAGACAAATCAGACTTTGTAGGGAATTCCAAAAAGCCAAGCATATCTGATATTGCAGAAGGAAGCCTCTGGGGAGATCTATGGAAACTATCTCTGGAGCTACAGCCTCTCTGGGTTTGCAGATGAGGGCTGGTGGTGGGCTGCTTGCTGCTTTAGGGCCAACATCGTGAAAACAAGCTGGGACCTTCTGAGCAGATCTGTGTCTGTCTGTTAACTGTGTCTGACCACAATTATCCTCTAAGAATAATGTCTTTTGCTTCATTTTTGCCTTCCAAATCTTGTACAAGTTTCTCTTGGCTAACTCCAACCCAGAGCCATCCAGAGAAAGAGATTCTGGGACACATAGTTACCAGCTATAACCAAACAGTCCAACATCAACAATATAAACAAGGTTAGAAAATAGAGTGGGAAAATATTTGCAATGCATCTAGTTGATAAAGAGTTTAATATCCAAAATATCTAAAGGACTACCAATAAAAAAGAAGTAAAATCCCAACAGGAAACGAGCAAGTAAACAATAATTTATGAAAGAGGAAAATATTCAATAGACAAAAAGATGTTTAGCATTACTAATTTAAATGGGATACCACTTTGCTCCCATGAAATTAGCAGAAATTTCAAAGTCTGACAGTATTGTGAATAATTTTATATAATACTGGTGGGACTCTTAACTGATTATTTATTTAGATTTCATTAGAGAGAGAGAGCATGAGGGCAGGGGTGGGGGGGTGGGTAGTGGGGAGAGAGGGAGAAGCATATTCCTTGTTGAGCAGCAGACTGCCCCCTGAGCCTGACGCAGGGCTGGATGCAGGGCTGGATCCCAGGACCTGGAGACCATGGTCTGAGCCTAAGGCAGACACTCAACCATCTGAGCCAACCAGGTACCCCAATACAATACTTTAGAGAGCAAACTGTCAATATCTGATAGAATCAAAATTGTTTATATCCTTCGATTCCACTTCTAGGTAGATTTCCCAGAACATTGTTTTTCAAACCGTGGGTTGGGGCCTACTAGTGTTTTTTTATATTAATTTGGTGGCTATTAACCAGCATCATTATTTTTTAATGAAATATTACAGAATAAAAATCATCAGAGTGCATTGCAGGTAGTAAAAGTAATTGTTTCATAAACTTTTGGGTCGTGCTGTGTGTGTTTGTGTGTGAGTTGTGTGTTTGTGTGAATCGTAGTGCAAAATGTGTTCTCAATGTGATGGCCACATGTACACAAAGAGAATTTTACAAAAATGCTTATTGCAGCATTGTTTGTAATAGCAAAAAAGTGGAAACAACCTAAATGTGTACTCACAAAAGAATGGTTAAATTATAGTGTATTCTTAGGTGATACCGAGTTAAAATGGACAAATTTGAACTACCTTTATCAGTCTGGATTTTTTTTTTAAAGCCTACTACAGTGTTGAATTATAAAGCAAGTTGCCAAGTGATCCATACAATATTATTTCATCTTTATTAATTTTTAAAAGCTACCAATTGATAGTATCTAAGGATCTTCTATGTGTGGTAAAAAATGTAAAAACATGACAAACCCTAGTTCACAATATTGCTTACTCTGGGGAGGCAGAGAAGAGAATAGAATTGGATGGGCATGTAAGCTGTGTTGAATCTTTTTTTTCAAGTTATTTGGTGTCCTTCAGTACCATTCCATACCTTCCTTTTGATGTTTATTATTCTTAGGTATTATAATTTGGGACACTAATGTGGAAATTTTTTCCTTTAGTTTTACCTTGTTCTTGCTACTATAAAGAGAAGGTATGGATATAGGGGATAGATAGCTATGACTCTTCTAAAATGCTTACATCTATTAATTGATTTTCTTTCCTTATGGAATGGACTAGGATTTCCTAAGTGATGTTGAATAATGCTGACGTCAGCAAGCATCCCATCTTCTAACTTACTGAAAATGGCTTTAAAATTTCCAATTTAATCTGTTTGCCATTGTTTTTCAGTAAATAATCACCATGTTTAATTGCTTCCTTTTTCTTCTTTTCTGCTCAGAGTTATTGTGGATGGCTGCTGGACTATATCAAAAGTCTTCAGCATCTATTGACATAATTTGTATTTCTTTATTTTGTTGAAAAAATGAATTATATCCATAGATATTGTGAAGTTGAACCATTCTCCTATGCCTGGGGTGGGGGCAAACCCTTCTTAGTCATGATATGCTCTGACGTATTTAGTTTCATAATTTTATTGGTAATACACATACTTGGACTTTTTCATGTGGTCTCTGCATCATATTTTATTAGTAGGGTTATTTGAACTTTATGTGTTAGGTAGTTTTCTGTGTCTTTCTATGTTGTGGAATAATTTAATAAACACAACAATTAAAATGATGAACTCCACAGTGGAAAGTCTACACTCCAAGAATGGACAAGACAATAGATTCAATTTCTTCATATGTGGGAAAAAAATAGCACAACTTGTTTTTATATTTATTTACTTTATACTTTTTGTTTTAAAATGTATACTAGTACATACCTAATTTATGCATACAAACAAACATATAATGGGAAAGTTTTTCAAAAATGTTTTACCGATAAATATACATGATCAAGATAATTTGGAACCTACAGCTTTGAAAGGGGATGATAGAACTGAGCTCCAGAACATCTAAATCCTTTGCCTTTTGTATATTTCCAGAGCCTTATCTATTAGGTTTTTAGGTCTTATTTGGTATATTTTGCTGGGAAATTATTTACTTCCTTTAGATTTCTTGTTTGTTGCCATAAAGTGGCAATGAGATTCTCATATTCTTTTAGTTTCTTCTGTATATGCAAGTGAACTTTAATGATCCCTAGCATTTCACATTTCTATTTTCTTTTTCTTCCAATTTAGAATTCTCATGGATTATTAGCCTTTTCAAATACCGAACTTTTATCTTACATATGTTTTCTGCTTTTATGAGTTTTCTGTGTTTTTACTTTCAGATCTTACCTGTATAAAGTCTTTTGTCTTTGTTAATTTGGTTATATTTTTCTCTTTTCCTAAATTGAATACTTAGCATATTTTCAGTCTTCGTTTATAATAAATAATAAGGATTTTAGACATTTTCCTTTAAGAAAAACTTAACTGTTGCTGCACAAGTTTTGGTATGAATTTCTAATAATTTTCGTTATTTTCTAGGTAATCTAAAGTATCAGTTTAAATTTTGACTTTGCTTCAAGGATTGTTTTTCATCTGACTGTAGAGAATAGTGGTCACTAATCTTTCAGGTGTAAGTAATATGAACCAACTCATAATGGCTTAAGGCAATTATTCTCCAGCGTGGTCCCCTGAGCAGTGTCAGCATCACATGGAATCTTGTTAGGAATGCAAATTCTCAGGCCTCATCCAGACTTTTCCTAAGATATGGATCCTGGCAATCTGTTTTGTTTTATTTTTAACAAACCCACCAGGTAATTTTGTCATACTCTGAAGCCTGAGAACCACTGGCTTAAGGAGGAAAAGCAGAAATTTATTGAGTCACATAATTTATATTTCCAGGAATTAGAATAGTTTCAGATACAGTTAGATTTGAGTGCTCAATCCAAGTGCAAAGGGGGATAGAATTACGAGCAATTCTAACAAAGGTTTAGGATTGATTTTATTGACCTGAACTATAATGTAACACTCTGATTTGCTAGACTTGAGTCATCTGCTCACCCCTTGAGCTGAGGGGTGAGGTGAGCCCTATCCAAGTGACAAGGATCGAAAGTAGAAGGAGGACTTTTGAAAGCAAATCAAGGTGTCATAATGAAAGGAGATACCGGATGAAGTCAGGCAAATTAACTTTTGTTCATAAAACAGTGCTACACCAAAGAAGCCAGTATGCAAATTCTTTCTGCTTTCCAGCAACATAAGGAACTTGTGCCATTATGTAAACGAACGTGTTCCTTCCTTCACTGAGAAAGTCTTACTACCAAAACAGCGTCATCTGTCCTTGTACTAAATATTCATTTCTTAGAAATTATCTTCTGTTACTGGTTTACCTGTTTCTTTTTTAGTTGTTTCCTTTTCTCCTTCTGGAACTCCTGTTATTCAGCTGTTAGTGCTTCTAAATTGATCTCTGTTTCATTTTTCTCTCAGCTGTTCCATCTCCTGTTTTGCTTTTTGTTATAAGATTATTCTTCTTGAACTTCCAGAATATTGAGTTTTCAGGTGTATCTCCTGTCACTGTTTTTTTTTTTTTTTTTTTTTTTTGCTATTGAATTTAAAAATTTGAAGTCATGTTTTTAGTTCCAGAGAGCTTTTTTGCTTCCTGTTTGAGTCTAATTGGCTTATGTTACGATTCTCTTCAGAGAATTTCAGTAGAATCCACATTTTCTAAAAGTGTATCTTTCTTCCTTGGGTTACATTGTCCTTATGAGTTATTGTTGTTTTTCTTCCAGCCATGGTTTTTCTTCACTTAATAAGAATATAGACCTGGCTTTTAGGGTTTCTTGGGCAGAGGCAAATCTCTGAAGTGTGGAAGGTATAGTTTCTGCTCTTCTGAGCTGGCAGTAAACAAACTTATCAAACCATGACCCTTCTGCTAAGGGAGATAGGAGGATGGAGGAATGGATGGCGGAGGAAAGAATCTCTCTGTATCTCCCTCTGTTCACTGAAGAATACATTCCATTTACCAAAGGTACAAAAAAAAAAAAAAATGAAAGCACTTAGGAATAAAGCTTAATAAGAGATATGCAGGACCTAAATGGAGAAAACAAAAACTATATGTTGTTAGTATAAAAGAAAAGTTGCATACATCTAAACACATGAATAAAGTCTATCCTAGGGTATGTTATCTGTGTGTTACTGAAAATGGGATTTCTTTTGTCTTTTATTTTTATAATCTTTTTTTGAAATAGGATTGACATTATATAATTTTGTAACTAGTCACCTTACTAATTTAATTAATTTCAGTAATTTTAATGCATTTGTGGTTTCCATGATATAAAATATTTTCATCTACAATAATTTTGCCTCATCTGTGATAATTTTAGGCATGTCCCATGTTATTGCTTTTTCATTTGGTGAGTTCTTTCATTTTGTTTCTGCCTTTGTTTCTTACCCATATGGTGATCTTATAAATATTGATCTACATTTTTTTCTGGTTTATTTCTTTTAACTCTTAAATCTGTCTGAAATTTAATTCACAACTTTATGTAATATGAAGTTTATTCTTGATTTTCTCATACTCTGTCTTGTTTGAGCTCTTTCCATTGGTTTGTGAAGTCTCCTTTATTATATACTGATTTTTTCTGTTTAATACTCCTAGTATTGATGCTAATTTTGCAGTTTGTCCTGTTTTTTTCTTCCACCAGTTATTTTAATTTTTATATATTTGAAATACCTTTTAGAACTAGAAGGCAAATCTCCCTTTATTACTGTTCTAAAATATTTTTGTAGTTCTTCTCACTTATTTTTCTGGATGAATTTAAAAATTACTTTGTGAAGTTTTCCCATCAATACCAAAAGAATTCCATTGGTATTTTGATAGAATTCAAGTTATTTTACTCATGGAATTTCTGTGGTACAGGAACCCAGTTTTGTAGTTGGTAACTCTGAGTACAGTAATATAAATAGAAATTTTTATTTTCATAATGAAGCCATATAGCTAATCATATCTGTAAACCATTATATCATATAACTGGATCTATTTTTTCCATACTCCTTTTTTTTTTTTTAAGATTTTATTTATTTGACAGAGAGGTAGAGAGAGCCAGAGAGCACAGTGGGGTAATGGTAGACGGAAAAAGAGAGGCAGACTCCCCACCAAGCAGGGATCCCGATGTGGGGCTCGATCCCAGGGCTCTGGGATCACGACCCGAGCCAAAGGCATACTCTTAACCGCCTGAGTCACTCAGTGCCCCTATTTTTTCCCTACTCTTAAGAGTTGAATTAATGTAGTCATTGCAGATTATTTTGACAGCAAGTTTAGTATTTATTCATTTTTTGTTTAAAAATTTTCCTCTTAGGGATCCCTGGGTGGCGCAGTGGTTTGGCGCCTGCCTTTGGCCCAGGGCGCGATCCTGGAGACCCAGGATCGAATCCCATGTCGGGCTCCCGGTGCATGGAGCCTGCTTCTCCCTCTGCCTATGTCTCTGCTTCTCTCTCTCTCTCTCTCTATCATAAATAAATAAATAAAAATTTAAAAAAATAAAAATAAAAATAAAAATTTACCTCTTATATTTGATATTTTATAACCAGGTAATAAGCAAAATTTAGATCTATGATGTATTAGAAAGGTATTGTCAAAGAAGGGAATAATAATGCCACAGGTATATGTATTAAACAGTCTAACAGACTGTTAAAGAGTAATAATAGAAAAAGCAGATGAATAATCTCATCACAGACTGAAAAGAATTATAGGAATACCTGAAGGAAATGTTTGTCTATTCTATGAATATTTTATTTAGATGGGCCTGTTTAATTAAATTCTGAGTAACTCTAAGTCCATTTTTTAAAAATTGTATTTTCTTTAAAAATTAAAAAACTATCATGTCTGCATATACTTGGACAAGGTTAAAAAAATTACTTATTTTTTTTAGCTCAGGAAGGAAGTGTCTGATGTCCCGTAGTGTATGGCCAGGCTACTTTTGAAAATCCAATTGGTGGGATGCTGAGTAAAAGTTGGCAAGACCTCAAAACTATTAACTCGGCCGTGTCTTTCTTCTAATGAGCAATATACAATGTGCTATCTAATATCACTTAGAAATAAATATATATATATGTATCTAAAGCCTAGATACTTTTTTTCCATGTACTGTTTTCAGAAATGGCATTTTTCATAGTGATTTTAATTGGTAGTGGATGATTTAAAATTTTTTAAAATTGCTTTATATTTTATATGATCAGGCCAATTATAGTCCCATTAATTTTCTTAAGTTTTTTTTTTCTTGTTTAAGTCAGATCACCAAAATCTGAGAAATGTTGATTTTAGTACTTTGTTTTATTAGGAAATGAAAAGCATCATATAAAATATGTGAGACTGTTTTACAAATCGTGCTTAAAAGGTATATAAGCTCACCTAAATTAAGCAAATATATTACAAAGAAAGCAAGCGTATTGGAAAGTTGCTGAAAGAAGACAGCTTAAGAGTTCTTAGCACAAGAAAAAAGCTACATAACTATATATGGTAATGAATGTTAACTAGACTTGTTAGTGGTCATGTCACAGTGTATACAAATACTGAATCATTATTTCGTACACTTGAAGCTAATGCTAATCATAACTCAATTTTTTTAAAGGAAAAAACGCAGTTATTAACAAATAAATCGGTGTCTAGGGAAATCGGTGTCCTGCTTAGAAATGAATTGCTGAGAAATATTGTGTTCTAGCTTTGTTCAGTTTTCCCAAAGGGCTTTTTAAAAATTTCAAAGAAGTGTTTTTACTAGAAAAAACAGGAGGCCATGAGACCTAGGATCTGAGTTGTTTTGACATGTAAAATCCATGAGGACAGGGTCTAATCATCTTTATCATTGGATATCTAGCTCCAAGCACCTAGTGTGGTATATAGTAAGAACTCAGTTAATGTTTTGAATAAAGTAGCTGTGACCTTGGGCAATTAACTTCCATGTGCCTCAGTTCGCTCATCTGTAAAATCATTAATTCCACCACTTTCTGTTGCTTACCCACTATGTGTCCAACACTGTTCTTGGCACTGAGCATATAGCAGAAAATGAGGGTTTGCCATTCTGGAGCAAACATTTTAGAATTTGGGGAAGATAGACAAACAGATATACAAATAAATGCATAAGGTAAAGTCAGATAGTAGTAACTGCTGTGAAGAAAAATATAGCAGGGTAAGGCATCAGAGGATAACAGTAGCGCTGGTTTAGGTCAGGTGGTCAGAAAGGGCCTGTGGAGATGATATCTGAGCAGAGACCTGAATGAAGAGATAGACAAGCCTTGTATAGTTCTGGGGAAAGTGATTTCTATGTAGAAGGCAAGACCTATGCAAAGACCCGGAGGTGGTAATGAATTTAGCCTGTTTGAGGGGCTGCAGACTGGCTGGTAGGGAATGAAGCAACTGATGGGAGAAGTGCAAGATAGGTGCAAGATGGTGAGGCAAGAACAGAAGCAAAACCAGTTTAGAGTCTGTTACGGTAATGCACGCAGACTTGGACAGGGACATGGATTTGGACAGATGCTGTCGATTCTGGACATAATTTGAATGAGCCAACAAGAACTGTTTGACTAGATGTGAAGCTTAAGGGAAAGAGAGGAATTAGGATGACTGAATTTCTAGAGTGAGCAGTTGGGTGAAGGATATTAGAGTTTGTGGAGATGAGGATGAGGCAGGCAGAGTTGGAAACTCAGGATTGCTGTTTTAGACATTACTAATTTTGAGTTGCCTCTAGAGCAGAGATGTCAAATGATATTTGGGATTCTTCCTGAAGTTCAAAGTAACAGTAGAGACTTGAAAATCTAAATTTGGGAGCCATCAATGCACTGACAGTATTGAAAGCCATGGGGATGGGTGATAGCACTTTCAGGACAAAAATTTAGAAGTTGAGATTAAAGGGTACAGCTGAGGGCACCTGGGTGGCTCCACCTGTTGAGCATCTGATTCTTGGTTTTGGTTCAGGTGATAATCTCAGTGTCATGGGATCCAACCCCATGTGGGGTTCCATGCTCAGTACAAAGTCTGCTTGTCCCTCTCCCTCTGCTCCTCCCCTACTTGCACTACCCGCCCCCCCCCCCGCCCCCGGCCAATAAATGCATAAAGTCTTTTAAAAAAAGAAGGTACAGCTAAGAGTGGACGTAAAAAAAAATCAGAGTGGACAGAGGGGAGGAAAATGAAGAGAATGGTTCTTCAGAAGCCTTGACTCAAAGACAATGATTAACTGTGTTGATAACACTGCTGAGGAGGTCAGATGAGAAGCAGCTATTTAGTTTGGCAGGATGGAGGTCAGCGGTGACTTTAACAAAGAGGTATTTCTAATGCTTAGAGGTGAGAGAGTTAGATTAGGTGACGACTTCCTTATCTAACAAGAAAAGTCACTTTAATACTCATTTTTTTTTGTCCATGGTGTACAGTCTTTTGTTCTTAAGTTGGGGAGGAAAAGGAAGAAATTGAAATCAAAACAAAGTATTATTTAAAGGTCACTGGATTAGATGATTTTTTTTTCCAGATCCTACATCTTTCAGCTTGTTGATAGTGGTATTTAAATGTTCTCAAATCCTATATGTATATACATCATGTTTCATTTAAAAAATAGTAGCTCTGTTTTATATGCTCACAATAACCAATTATCTTTAAGATGGCATATATTCCCATTTGGCATATATTCCTATTTATAAACACATTCCTTTCTCCAACCCCCTAGTTTGTATGCAACTGATTATAAATATATATTCTTTTTTCATGAAAGATGGCGTGCTGTAACATACTCTTTTACCCCTTGCTTCTTTTTCAGTTTTCTTTTTTAAGATTTATTTGTTTGAGAAAGAGAGTGTATGTGCACATGTGCTTAAGAGAGAGGAGAGGCAGAGGGAGAGGGAAAGATGCAGACTCTCTGCTGAGCTGGGAGCCTTTTGGGGGCCTCCATCACAGGACCTTGAGATGACCAGAGTAGAAATCAAGAGTGGGCCACCCAACCAACTGAGCCACCCAGGTGCCCCTCAGTTCATTTTTAAACAAACTTTTCTTCTTATAGAGGCAATGTGTGAGCATTACTCAAACTTAGAAATATACCACAAGCTGAAAAAGAGAAAGGATCCTACTCTCATTAGAGTACCAACATGAAAACTTTTAGTATGTCATTTTCTGGATCCTTTTTCTATCCGTGTGTGTGAGTGTGTGTGTGTGTGTGTGTGTGTGTGTGTGTGTGTGTGTAAGTATGTATTTGCCGGGCAGCCCCGGTGGCGCAGTGGTTTAGTGCCGCCTGCAGCTTGGGGCGTGATCCTGGAGACCCAGGATCGAGTCCCACATTGGACTTCCTGCATGGAGCCTGCTTCTCCCTCTGCCTGTCTCTGCCTCTCTCTTCGCTCTCTCTGAATGAATAAATAAATAAATCTTTAAAAAAAAAAAAGTATGTATTTGCCAAAATGTACAATTCTTTTACAATCTATTTTTTAGGCCGTAATACCCAATAGTACAGAAGTCATACAGTCTATTTCTAGTCTTTTAGTGGTTCCCTTGAAATCCTACCATGCTTACATAAGTTGAGAAAGTATCCAGTTAGTCTGCAACTTAACTAAGGCCAGTATTCAGCAATTACACATTGGTATACCCATAATTTATTTTATTGGCCATTCTGATTGGTTGGTACCCATGGTGTAATAGTTGTTAAATATTTTTAATATTTTGTTGATTCTTTCCATCAAACAATATGTAGAATATTTGAAGGCCTAGGAACCTCCTTCAAATATATAGGCTACACTTCAATTTGTGCTTTTTTATTTTATAAAAAATTATATATATATATATATATATATATATATATACACACATACTGTATTTTTACTCTTCTTGCATCTCTGAATTTCATTCTGCAATCATTTTCCCTTTTCCCAATATATACCTTTTTACATTTTCTGTAAAAATATGTTTGTGGTCAATTCCATTGTTTTTATCTGAATAAATCTTTATTCTACTCTTGTTCCTAGAAGTTAGTTTCACAGGATAGGCAATTTTTTTTTTTTTTTTTTTTTAGGATAGGCATTTTTAATTAACCATATTTTCTCTCACTATTTCAAGATATTATTATGATTCTTAATTTTCATTATTGTAGTTTAAGATCTGCCATCAGATCTTAATTGCTATTTTTTTTTTTTTGCAAGTGATCTTTTCTGTCTAGCTCCTTGCAAGATCTTTTTGTTCATTTTTATTTATCCTTCTTGGTATATGTAATACTAATTCTATATATATACATTCAAGTCTTTTATCCCTTCTGGAAAATTTTCAGCCATCATCTCTTCAAATAATGCCTCTCTCTCTATTCTCTTTCTCCCTCCCTCTGTTTCTTTCTGTCTCTGTCTCTTTCTCTCTTTCACACACATGCATATATGTATATGATGTAACACATTTTTACTCTATTATTGATACTTGCTAATATCTCTTTTGTATTTTTAATCTGCTTATCTGTGCTATTTTGTGTAATTTCTTTAGATATATTTTCCACTTTACTAATTCTGCCATTAGCTGTGTCTAAGTTGCTATTTAATAATTCCCCTGAGTTTTAAATCTCAACAGTATCATTTTAATATCTAATAGTTATATTGAATTTTGTATCTTCAGATGTGCCTGAATATTTTTGCTGGTCTATTTTTGGTTATTTGTTTATCTGATCTCATCTTTATTTCTTTAAAAACTTTAGTTATCTTATATTTTGTTTTTGACAATTCCAGTAAAGGTTTTGGAAGTTTAAATCCATAGTGTGTTGTTTCTGCTGACTCTCACCTCATAGTAGTTTGTTTCTTAGTGTCTCATGATCTTTGATTATGAGCTTATGCAGATTTGATTATAATATATGGAAATAGTGCTGGCCACCATGACTCAGTCTAGTCACCTGCTACAGTACTAATATTATCATTCACCATTAGGGCATCCCAGCCTCTCCTTCCTCTAACTTCACCTCTAGATATATTTGAGGAAGCTAATGCCCTTATTTTCTGCAAGCCCAGCAATGGATGAAAATGTGTGTTTTAGGTATCTGGTGTTCTTTAGGTACTTAGTTGGTCATACTGCTGGAAGCAGAAGTTCTTAATGTTCTCTTCAGCTGTTTCTGATCTGCTTTTTAAGTTATCCATTGAGTTTTTAGTTTGAATTATTTAGTTTTTCTAGGTATTTTATTAATTTAAAAAAAAAATCTGCATGGTAGTGTCTTAGAGGCTTGCTCCAGACCATATTTTCAAACCCTTGTTATTTATTTTTTTAAAAGATTTTATTTATTTATTCCTGAGAGACAGAGAGAGGCAGAGACACAGGCAGAGGGAGAAGCAGGCTCCATGCAGGGAGCCCGATGTGGGTCTCGATCCCGGGTCTCCAGGATCACACCCCGGTCCAAAGGCAGCGCTAAACCGCTGAGCCACCCAGGCTGCCCCCTTGTTATTTCTTTAAACCGGTGGTTCTCAACCAGCATGGTACCATCACAAAAAAGGTGTTTGAAAATTTGGGGGTGGGGAGGGAGGTTTTAATCATTTTCCCTACAAATGATGATCAGTGATAGGAAAGGATAGTTAACTGTTATGTAGGAATGCTGGATAATTTCTGTGTAGGGGACAGTATCACAAAACTCACACATTGTCCAACCTGTACTATGACTTTTGAATATTCATGCCAGCACTCATGTTGGTGAAAAACCTGTTTAGGAATATCTGAGCATCAAACTAAATTCTATTTTACAGTTAAGTAAAAATACTTTGTGGTCCATTCTAATATATCAAGTTTTATTGAAATAAAGCTACACTGTAAATTGAGGGAAGGTTATACTTTGAGTTCTTTTTCTACTTTGTTTAAAATGTTTCCATTAATTGTTAAGATTTCAGAAAATGATGTCACTGATAGCTATGGCACTGTTAGTATTCAAGTGGCCAATACAGCACATCAGTATCAGTGTGCATTTGTAGTTGGCATCTGTAAATATGTTGCAGAGCAGATTTGAGACACTTTTGATAAGCCAAATGTCTATCAACAGGTAAATGGATATATAAATCATGGTAAATTCATATTAAAAGCTACACTGTAAAATTAAAATGACCTAATAATATATATAACAACATTAATCTCATAATCAAATATTTAGTAAAATAACTAGACATAAATCTGTATATTGCATGGTTAATTCCATTTATGTTAATTTCAGGCAAAAGCAATCTGTGGCAACAGAAATAAAGAGTAGTTACATATAGAAAGCAGAGACAGGATGGAAAGAGGCATGAGTACTTCCTAAAATGACAAAAATATTCTATATATTGATGGTTCTGTTTGTTATATGGATGCATATTTTACCAAAACTCACCAAATTATACGTTTTAGATGTACATTTCATTATATATAAATTATGTCCATTGTAAAAAAAAAAGAAGTATATATTTTACTAAATATTTGATATGAATGTGTTATGAAAAGAGGGGCAAAAACATTCTCATAAAAGTCTTTTTGTAGACATATATTTTTATTTCTCTTGAGGAGTTACATAAATGTGGAATTGCTGAACTATGGAGTAGTTTTACAGACTTGATAAGAAACTACCAGTTTTTCTAAACCAGCAATATTTATGAGCTCAAATTGTTGCATATCCTTCTCACTATTTAAAATTTTAGTGTTTTTGGATTTAGTCTTCCTACTGATTGTATAGTGAGTAGTCTCTCATTTTGCTTTTGATTTTCATTCCCATAATGATGAATGAGCATCTTTTCATGTACTTTAAGCCATTTATATTTCTTCTTTTGCATGTTCATTTTTTTAATTGAGTAGCCTTTTTATGACTGTATTATGAGAATTCTTTATTCTAGATACCATTGCATTGACAGATAATGTACTGAGAATATTTTCTCTGAGATTTATCTTTTTCCTCTTCATACCAGCCTTTTGATGAGCAAAAAAGCTTTTTAATTTTTAGTAGACTATCAGGTTTTTTAAAAAATTTTATTTATTTATTCATGAGAGACACAGAGGGAGAGAGAGGCAGAGACACAGGCAGAGGGAGAAGCAGGCTCCATACAGGGAGCCTGATGTGGGACTCGATACCAGGACTCCAAGATCACACCCCGGACCAAAGGCAGGCACTAAACCGCTGAGCCACCCAGGGATCCCAGACCTTATCAGTTTTTTTAATGGTTGGTACTTATTCTCTAAGAAATGTTTGCCTACCTCAAGGTTACGAAGATATTCTCTCATATTGTCATTTAAAAGTTCTGTAGTTTTACCTTTAATGTTTAGACTGTTATTCATAAGTGTATTTATTTTGATATGTGGTATTAAGTAGAGAATGAGGTGCACTTATTTCTCCCATAAGCCTCTAATTTTTCCAGTGCCCTTTTGGTGAAGACCTTTGTTTCATCGATTCACCTTGGCATCTTTGTTGAAAATCAGTTGGCCACATAAGGTGTCATGTTTATAGATTCTGTTCTCTTCTATTTAACCAGCTTTTATTTCCTAACAAAATACCACACTGTTGTATTAGTTGTATCTCAGGTGGGGGTGATGCTTCATTGTAGGGATATTTTGCAATGTCTGGAGACATCTTTGGTTGTTACAACTGAGGAGTGGTGTTGATATTGGCACCTAGTGAGAAGAGGCATAGCGATATTGCTAAAAATCTTAAAATCCACATAGCAGTCTCCATAAGAATTATCCAGCCTAGGGATGCATCAGTGTTTGAGTGTCTGCCTTCGGTTCAGGGCGTGATCCCAGGGTCCTGAGATCGAGTCCCGAATCAGCCTCTCTCCCTCTGCCTATGTCTCTGTCTCTCTCTCTCTCTGTGTCTCTCATGAATTAATAAATAAAATCTTAAAAAAAAAAAGAATTATCCAGCCTAAAATGTCATGGTGCTGCGATTGTAAAACTTTACTGTAGTTTTACATTAAGTCTTAAAATCAGGTAATATCAGTCCTCCAACTTTATGTTTTTCTAAATCGCCTTGGATTTTCAAGGTCCTTTGCATTTTTATATAAATTACAAATGAACTTGTCAACTAGAAGTTTGATTTGGATTGCATTTTTAAAAAAGATTTTATTTATTTATTTATTTGACACACAGAGAGAGTACTGAAGCAGAGAGAGTGGCAGGCAGAGGGAGAAGGCTCCGCAGGGAGCCTGATGCACACAGCTCAATCCCAGGACCCTGAGCCAAAGTAAATGCTTAATTGACTGAGCCCCCCAGGCACCCCTAGATTGCATTTAATCTGTAGAGAGAAAAAAAAAAAAAAAAAAAAAAAGGGATCCCTGGGTGGCGCAGCGGTTTGGCGCCTGCCTTTGGCCCAGGGCGCGATCCTGGAGACCCGGGATCGAATCCCACGTCAGGCTCCCGGTGCATGGAGCCTGCTTCTCCCTCTGCCTGTGTGTCTCTGCCTCTGTCTCTCTCTCTCTCTGTGTGACTATCATAAATAAATTAAAAAAAAAAAAATAATCTGTAGAGAGAATTGAGAATTTACATGTTAACAATGTTGTGTCTTCAGATTCATTAACCTGATATGTAACCATGTATTTAGGTATTCTTTTATTCTCTTAGTAATATTTTATTGTTTTTAGTATAAAAAGTCTTCTATATCTTTTTTTTTTAAAGATTTTATTTATTTATTCATGATAGAGAGAGAGAGAGGCACAGACACGGGCAGAGGGAGAAGCAGGCTCCATGCAGGGAGCCCTACATGGGACTCGATCCCAGGACTCCAGGATCACAACCTGGGCCAAAGGCAGGCACTTAAACCGCTGAGCCACCCAGGCTGCCCAAGTCTTCTATATCTTTAAATTTTATTCTTGAGTATTTTATTTATTTTGATGCTATTGTCTATAGTCTTTTAAAATTCTGTTCACTGCTGCTAGTGTGTAAAATACAGTTCATTTCTTGACTACTATATTTACCTGTTAAATCTGTTATCCTTTGTAGATTCTTTTTGGCTTTACATGTTAACGATTATGTCAACAAATGAAGAGGATTTTCCTTCTCCTTTCCATCTTTATGTCTTTTATTTCCTTTCTTTGTTTATCTTTTTGGCCTACAGCACCGGCTAGGGAACATATTAGTTAGACATGATAAGAATGGACAGACATCCTTGCCTTCACACCCTTTAGGGGAAGGTATTCAGTATTTCACTATTAATTATGATGATAGCCCTTTGTTAAGGAAGTTTTCTTCTGAGAGTTTTTAGTCATGAGTAAGTTTGCATTTATTGGGTGCTTTTCTCTGGTGTTCCTGAAATGACCAGATGTTTTTATCTCCTTTATTCTATTAATATGGTGAATTAATTAACTTTTCAGACTATAATACCAACCAATATATATTTCTGGGATAAACTCCAATTGGTCATATTATATAATTCTTTTTTTATACTGCTGGCTTCTTTGCTAATATTTTACAAATGATTTGTATGTCATTGAAGGATACTGGTGCATAGTTTTATTTTCTTATATTTGTCAAGTTTTAGTATTGAATTATTCAGATCTTATTAAGAATTTCATCTTTATGCTGAAAGAGGTTTTGAAAGACTGTTATTTGTTTAAAATTTTTTTTCTTTAAATGTTTGATAGAGGGACGCCTGGGTGGCTCAGCTGTTGAGCATCTACCTTTGGCTCATGGCGTGATCCCATGGTCCTAGGATGGCCCATCCTTTGGCCCAGGGCGCGATCCTGGAGACCCGGGATCGAATCCCAAGTCGGGCTCCCTGCATGGAGCCTGCTTCTCCCTCTGCCTACATCTCTGCCTCTCTCTCTCTCTGTGTCTGTCATGAATGAATGAATGAATGAATGTTTGCTAGAATTCACCACTGAAACCATCTGGGTTGTAGCTTTCTTTGTGGAGATATTATTATTATTATTATTATTATTATTATTATTATTATAAAATCAGTTACTGTTTTTTAAATTTTTTATTTATTTATGATAGTCACACAGAGAGAGAGAGAGAGAGAGAGGCAGAGATATAGGCAGAGGGAGAAGCAGGCTCCATGCACTGGGAGCCCGACTTGGGATTCGATCCCGGGTCTCCAGGATCGCGCCCTGGGCCAAAGGCAGGCACTAAACCACTGCGCCACCCAGGGATCCCAAAATCAGTTACTTTAATAGATAAAGGTATAATAGACATCTCCAGGGAGACAGAACCAGTATAATATATACTACATGTTATATAGCATATCGTATTACATATAGTACATGTTATATACATATGTTATAGTATGCATACTATATATATGCCATAAATATAGTAATATGTAATTGGTTCATGCTCTTGTGGAGTTGGCAAGTTCAAATTTGCAGGCCAGGCCAGGAGACTGGAGACCTAGCAGCTCAAGTCCAAAGGCAGTCTGCAAGCAGAATTCTTTTCCTTGGGGACCTCAGTCTTTTTCCCTTACAGATTTCAACTGATTAGATCAGTCCCATCCACATTGGGAAAGGTAATCTGCTTTACTAAGAATCTCTTGAACCTCATGTTTTTTTTTTTTTAAGGTTTTATTTTTTAAGATTTTATTTATTTATTCATAGACACAGAGAGAGAGAGGCAGAGACACAGGCAGAGGGAGAAGCTGGCTCCATGCACTGGGAGCCCGACGTGGGATTCGATCCTGGGTCTCCAGGATCGCGCCCTGGGCCAAAGGCAGGCGCCAAACCGCTGCGCCACCAGGGCTGCCCAGCCTCATGTTAATCACATCTAAAAATGATCCTCACAGAAACATCAGTCTCCTGTTAGACCAAAAACTGGATACCATGCTCTAGCCAAGTTGATACATGACATTAACCATCATAGAAGGCAATTTAGATTTTCTTTGTTTTCTTATGTGGTGTTTTTTCAAAGAATTAGTCCTTTTTATCTAAGTTGTCGAATATTTTTGGTAAAAAATTATTTATAATATTACTTTATATACTTTCAATATCTGTAAGACATGTAGCAATATTCTCTTTCATTCTTGATATTGGTAATTCATTTCTTGATCTTAGTAGGAATTCATTAATTTGTTAAATCTGGGCAGCCCTGGTGGCTCAGCGGTTTAGTGCCGCCTTCAGCCCAGGGCCTGATCCTGGAGACCCCCAATCGAGTCCCATGTCAGGCTCACTGCATAGAGCCTGCTTCTCCCTCTGCCTGTGTCTCTGCTTCTCTCTCTCTCTCTGTCTCTCTCTCTCTGTCTCAGGAATAAATAAATAAAATATTAAAAATTTTTGTTAAATCTTTTCAAACCAATTTTTGGCTTTGCTAAGTTTTTCTATTGTTTGTTTTCTATTTCATTGATTTCTACTCAATTATTTAATTAATATTACTTACTTTGGGTTTATTTTGCTCTTTTTCTAGCTTCTTAAGGTGAAAACTTAGACCATTGATTTTTTTTTTATATATACTTTTCTAAGAGAAACTTTTAAAGCCCTAAATTTCCCTCTAGGTGCTACTCAACTGTACTGCACAAATTTTAAAATATTTTTTTCATTTTCATTATTCTTATGATTTCTTCTTTGATTTGTATTATTTAAAACTATGTTATATAATTTCTAAAATATTTTGATGTTCTGTATGTCTTATTCAAAATAGAATTACATTGTGATCAGAATATGTATTTTATAGGATTTCAGAATTTGAAATTTATAGAGACTTCTTTTATGTCCTAAGCCATTTTTCTATTCTGGACAATGTTCCACGTGCACTTGAAGACAATGCATATTCTGCATATACTGAGTGCATTGTTCTAGGATGTCTTTTAGTAACAGTGTTGCTGTAATTATCTGTATTTTTACTGATGTATGTTTCTACTTCATTTTTAATCAATTACTGAGGAGGAATTGTACAGTTAAAATCAAACTATAATTGTGGGAGTTCTAACAGTATTTGCTTCCTGTCTTGAAAGTCTTTTGTAGCAGATTAGTTGCATTCACAGTGGGAATATTATGCTTTCTGATAGATTGACCCTCTGTGTTTACAAGATTTCCCATTTCTTCTCTTGTAATATATCTCCTCTTGAAGTATATTTTGTCTGATACTAATATAGCCACACCAACTTTTTTTGTGATTATTGTATACATAGAGTGTACTTTATATTTTCTTTTAATTCCAACATATCTATGACTCTATGAGACTATGTGTCTCTTATAGTTAGGATAAAGTTAGATCTTTTCTTTAATCAAACATGCCATCTCTACTTTTTAAATTGAGAATTGAGTCTATTTGCATTTAATTATTGATGTATTTAGGTACAAGCCTTCAGTTTGCTATGTGTTTTCTGTTTTTCTCATTTTCCCCCCTACTCTTTGTTTTCTGCCTTCTTTTGGTTAGTGATGCTTCATGTGCTATAAAATGTAAGAACCTACAAAAGTACAATTTCATTCACCCCTATTCCTCTTTTGTGCTATTGCATCATACACTTACTTCAACATAACTTATATATTCCACAGCTTAGTGTTGTTTCTTTTGTTTTAAATTAATATTTATCTTAAAAGTACTTAGTGGAAAATAAATAGCATTTTATGTGTACGTACATATCACCCATTTCTAGTTCTCTTTACTACTTCTTTTTTGTAGATGGAAGTTTCTTTGTGGCAACATTTCCCTTGAGCCTGAAGAGGTTTTTTGTTTTAATAGCATTTCTTCCTGTGGAAGTCAGCTGGCTGTAGGTTCTCTCATATATCTTTATCTCACCCTGATTTCTGGAAGGCAGCTATGCTCACCACTGTACTACCAATGCACTGTCTTACCCACATTTTTTGATGGATATTTTTGATAGGTTTAGAATTTTCATATGAAAGGGTTTTTTTTTTGGTTTTACCACTTTGAAGATGTTCATTTATCACCTGGCCTCCATTATTTCTGAGAAGACGTTAAATGTCATTATTTTCTTTATTCCATGGTGTATTTTTTTTTTACCCCATTGTCATCTCTTCTCCTTTTGAGACTCTAATGACATTTATAACACCATTTCCTGTCACCCTACAGGTCACAGAGGCTCTGTTCCTATTTTTTAGCCCTTTATTTTCTCTGAGTCCATCTGCATTATTTCTTTTGTAATGTATCTTTAAATTTACAGACTCTTTTTCTGCAGTTTCCATGATGCAGTTATGTATTGAATTTTTCGTTTGAGATATGGCTTTCTGTTCTAGAATGTCCAGTTGACTTATTTTTTATAGTTTGTAGTTTTTCTGCCAAGATTCCCCATTTTTTCATTCATTGTGTCCTTCTTTTCTTTCATATAGTTGAACATACTTATCATAGCTGTCTTGAGGTCTAAACCTTTGGGTCTTTTCAGGGTCTTTTCCCTTTCTTTTTTATAAGATTATTTATTCATGAGAGACAGAGAGACAGAGAGAGACAGAGGCAGAGACAGACACAGGCAGAGGGAGAAGCAGGCTCTCTGCAGGGAGTCTGATGTGGGACTTGATCCCGGGACCCCAGGATCACACCCTGAGCAGAAGGCAGATGCTCAGCCGCTGAACCACCCAGGCGTCCCTTCAGGGTCTTTTCTATCAACTCCTTTTTTCCTTGGATGTCGGTTGGTTTTTCCTGTTTTACATGTCTGTTAATTTTTTTTATTATGGTATGCAGAATGCTGTGACTGATAAGTTGTAGGGGGTCTAGGTTTTTATCTTCTTTCTTGAGTGTTGTTGCGGCAGGCAGTTGAATTACTGGTAGATTTTTATACTGTTAGCCTTGTTTGTATTCTGGGTGAGTGTAAATCTGTTTTGGTTTAGGGTGCAGCCCTTTCTCTAGGGTATGATTCCTACATTCTATGCATTCATATTTTTTTAACAACACAGAGATGAAACATCTATATTGAAAAATAGTATGTAGAAATTATTTATTTGGGGGTTGCATGTTGTTTTCTTAGCCTCACTGTGATAGTGTTTCCAGAAAAAAAATTGTTTTATACTGTCTTGTATGATATTTTTCCAGTATATCAGCTGTTTCTCATCACCTATTAAAAAATACTGTTTCCAAGGTCTTTTTTATGTGCTTGATACCACATATATGTCTTAGCATGTGGTAGAAATAAAAGATACGTGGTATTTTTTTTTTACTGTTCTTCATCCTTATCATCCACCATGTTACAATATATATGAGGAATTAATTAGGCACTACACTTATAAACGAAGTCTAGCTCATTTAAAGGATGTTATATTTTTTCATTTTTTTATAGTTTGTTTTTTAATTTGTTTTGACATGTAATGCTGTTTTTGATAAGATGACTTCCCCTTTTCTTTCTTTGTTTTATTTTTAAGGGGGGCAGAAGGAGAGGGAAGGAGAGAATCTTAAGCAGGCTCTATGCCCAGCACGGAGCCAACACGGGGCTTGAGATCAGGATCTGAGCTGAAGTCAAGAGTCGGACGCTTAAGCAACTGAGACCCTCATTTTCCTTTTTCATATTCATATTGATATAGTCACACTAAGTTTTATTCTAGTTTTTCTCTGTACCTCTTCTCTTATTACTTTCCTGTACTTGTATGGAGTGGCTTCTCTTAAATCCAGATTTATTGACTATAGACAAGTGCACTGTCTTCTAGCATGGTTTGGTTTCTGCACATTTTATTAAAATATGTGTTATTTTATTTCAAATTACTTTTTTCTTCTATATATTAGAGTTAAGGAATATATATTCTATATATGCATACATGCGGTGTATATGCAGATTATATTAGTTTACATTTCTTTCAGGATAGGAATAAGGGCACTAAAAATACTATAAAAGGTAGGCATTGGCCTGGTAATGTTAACTATTGTTTTAAACATAACAAAACTTACTTATTTTACCATCTGAATCTGATCAACCCAATGTCTGAAGTCCTTGGGTTTGGATTCTACGGTCTGTAGTTCATGGTGCCCTATTTTCCTTTTAGGATTTTTTTTTTTTAACCAGTCCTATTTCTTGGACTTTTATCCATAAGAATTCTTTCACTCCTGGCTTGAAAGGTGCATTTTTTCCAGAAGATTTTTGTCTTTGCTTTCTCACGTGCCTGGAGGCACTGAACCAACTGGGAACCATTTTGTAATGAATTCTCAGTGTGTGCCATATGCCCATTTGAGCTGCAACACCATACACAGCCTGAATTATAGTTATCAGTTCTCAGGGGAGATTTGTTTTCTCTTCCTCCCAACATCATGTTGAGGGTAGAAAAGTTTCCATGCCATCTCTCTCTTCTGGGCAAGTTTATTTTCATTTATCTTTATACTGGGTGTAGTTTTTGGGGGTTCCAGCTCTGTGGGACAGGATCTCCAATAAGACTCCCAACTTCCAGACAGGTCCTGGTCTTTGTTTCCTGACCCCTCTGCTCCCTCTGACCCCCCCCCTTACAAGGTCAAAGCTTAAGGTTGGCAATGTTCTCTAGTGCCTCCAGGGTGAGAGTCTGTTTCAGTGCTCTACTTACTGCCCTACTTTCCTGCTTTCACTTCCTTTTTTACTTCTAAAGATTCCTTACTTTCTTTCTTGCCTGATCAGTAGTGCATTTCAAAAGATGTTTTAAAAATATTTTATCTAGTGTTTTTAGTTGTTTTCAGTGATATTGTCAGAGTATTTTTATATGCTATTTTGAAAGGCATTGATTTTTGTGTATGTGATTGATTATTTAAATTTCTTTCATTTTTGCTAGTGTATTTAAAAGTATTTGTCATTTTTCTCTCTATATTTGTGAATTTCTTGTTTGTGTCTTTTGAAGGTTTTTCTATTGGACTCTGGTGATTTTTAAAAGAATATGTAATGTGCAGCTTTGGAAAGAGCTTTCTGAGGAAGTGAACCCCTCAGAAGACCTATTTCCTAAGATGTGCATGTTGGACTTTGAGGAAGTTAAGTTTAGTACTGGCACTGCAGTTCAATTACAGTTCCTTAATTCTTTTGTATTCATTGTGTGTTTCCTCTTTTGTATTTACATTGTGTGTACCTGAGGCTTCTTACTACCTCCGGCTTGTAAAATAATCCATCAGCCTATTTTAATACCTCATCTTATTTGATCACTATTGGCCATTTTCTCCAATACAAAACTGCATGTTCTTTTTTAACTAGGGAAATGTCTCTTTTCTTGACTTCTTACTGCTACCCTAATTCCTTCTTAAATGCCTAACTGGTTCTTCCACTTGAAGATTATTAAATAAGAGAATTTCTGACCACTTTGTCTGTAGTCCCCTTCTCACTCCTCTTCACACTTTGCTGGTTGACCTTCGTCCCATGGCTTTAACTCCTGTCTCTCCATTCAGTGATGTCTCCCAAATCTGTGACTTCAAGTTTCAGACTAGTGTCTCCAGAGATGAGGATCAGCATATAGTTAACTAACTTCTACTTCTCCTATTACAACTGCTTTGAAAGCTCCTTAAATAGTGACTCCTCGAATTTAGTCGAAAAGTCCAAAAGACTTGTCAAAAGATGACTAGGTAAAAGGAAATTAAGCTGACTTTGGTACCTTTTGCCCAGGAGATGTGGCTTCTACCATAGGTTTACATGACAGCTCAGTGACTACATGTTACTCTGTAATATTGACTAAAGTCCATGACCGTAATACTCAGTACAAAAAGTATGCTGGGTGGAAATTCCTATTTTTATTTCTTTTTGACATTAGTCACTCAGCACCTCTCTCACTTTAATGATCCTGCCCTTTTGGTACTAAATACTCACCTTTTCACCCTCAGGTTCTGACAGTTCTTAATAGTTTTCCTTTTCACTGTTTTTATTCTTCTATTACACTATTTTTAAAAAGTAATACAGGGTGGCTGATTTTATAAATTTTTGTTTCATTTACATTAACTGAAATAACACTAGTGTGAACATCAC
This sequence comes from Canis lupus dingo, assembly GCF_003254725.2. Lineage (NCBI taxonomy): Eukaryota > Metazoa > Chordata > Mammalia > Carnivora > Canidae > Canis > Canis lupus. The sequence goes on from NC_064254.1 coordinate 62,770,674, forward strand.
TGGTTGGTGATTAGAGTGGGTCAAATGGGCTGGTAGATATACCTGAAGTATCAGTCTTTGGCATAATATAAAGCCAGGAGACTGGGGATCTATTCTCAAGTGGACAAGAAGTTTGAGGAAATTGTTTTTTGGTTTAAGAGAGTAGTTGACCTAAGAGTAAGCTTTATGATTCCATTTTGCTTTTAAAAGACAAAAAACAGTGAAGATTTAAAAAATATTTTTTCTTTGAGCCACCCAGGTAACTTAACAGCAAACACTGTGAATGCAGTGATGAATGATGGAATTTATAGGAAAATCAACCAATATTGGAGGAGATCTGGAAGCTAGGAGTCAAAATGACCTCAAAGAGATGAATTGAGTTTGAGATTACAGGAAGACATCAAAGTGGGAATAATTTGTTAAGGGATGAATTGAGTTTGAGATTACAGGAAGACATCAAAGTGGGAATAATTTGTTAAGGGAAATGGATCAATTTTTTGAAGGAGAGATAATAGACAAGCATAAGTGTAGATCTTGACTCCCGAAAGGTACTGATTATAAGATAGGAAAATAATATCAAAAAGCTAAGGGGAAAAAAAAACCAGTAAAATAATATCCTGAATCCAGATGAAAGAATAGCTTATAGAATATAGGAATAGTGAGCAAATTCCCCATACATAAAACTGTTTGATAAACAGGGTAATGTCTTTATCATTTTCTTTATCTATAAAATATTCTGACACAGTTTATGAAAACAAAGTTTTTCTGAAATTTGAGTTTTAGGGCTTCCAAAATATAAATAAAAAATAATGAACATTTTAACGGTGACCTACATACAGTAAATGTGTGTGGCATCTGCAACAAAGTAAATGATTTACTAGTATTTCATAAAAGTACAAGAGTATGAGATGGTAATGAAAATCACAGTGAAATAAGGAGTGTTAAATGCAAATTAATTGCAGAGCATATATAATATGCAGAATCTCAAGTGAAAAATACTTTAAGCTTTTTCTGTTACTTATTTTTGCTCTTTCTGCCACCCCACCCCCAATTCATGAAAACTTCAACTCTTATACCATTGATTACCTTATTATGAGTGGGGTGATAGTGCTTTGGGAGTATAATATCCAAGATTAGGGAAGGGGATTGTACCTACTCTTTGTATAGAACTTTGTAGTGTGCAAAGCATCATAAAATATTTCTCTCATTCGGGGCAGCCCCGGTGACGCAGTGGTTTAGTGCCGCCTGCAGCCCGGGGTGTGATCCTGGAGACCTGGGATCGAGTCCCACATCGGGCTCCCTGCATGGAGCCTGCTTCTCCCTCTGCCTGTGTCTCTGCCTCTAAATAAATAAATAAATAAATAAATCTTTAAAAAAATATATTTCTCTCATTCAAGACCAAAAGCAACCATGCGAAGTAAGTGGGAATTACTATCATTAAAAAAGGATTCCTAGATGATGAAACTTATTTACAGAGGAGGAAACCCTGAGAGATTAAGTGATTTATCATGGATCACTGGAGTTGTAGGCTGAAATCTTGGGCTCTCCGTTATTAGATTTGTAGTCATGAGCAATGTATGTATCAACTTCAAAACTCAGTTTTTTCAGCTATAAGATGAAAGATTTTTAAGGTAGTAAATTATAAATAATATTTAATATTCTGCTCAGTAATCTTAATTTCCTTTTTATTTTCCAAGCTACCCAACTTGCTTTCCTAAATATAACCTCTGGTTTTCCACTTCTGTCTTCTTATTCATGCCATATATTCTGGCATCTGTTTCTTCCATCTATATAAACCTCATTTTTTTTTTTAAGATTTATAGATTTGATTTAGAGGGAGAAAGAGAGGTAGTGCAGGGTGGGCAAGGGCAGAGGGAGAGAGAGAATCTCAAGCAGACTCTTTGTTGAATGTGGAGCCCAACACAGGGCTCAATCCTCCCAATCCTGAGATCTAAACCAAAATCGATTCAGATGCTCATCCAGCCACACAGGCACCCTAAACCTCACTCATTTTTAATAAATTTTACCTAACTTGTTGTAGCCACTCCAGTTCCTCTACAAAACCATTCCTCTACCCAACAACTCTGGTTAGGTCTTCTCTTGAAAAGGTATAACACTTTGTTTTACACCATTTATCAAATTCTACATGTTATTAGCCACCAGTACACCAGGAAGAATAGTCTTTACTATTTACCATCTGAGTCCAAGAAACCCTTTTTAAACACATTTTGAAAGTCATTTTATGAATAATTTACAGAAAAAAAAATAAAAGGATGTTGTAAAAAAAATAGCTATATTGGAAATTGATGAGAATGTGTTAACCAAAAAAACTTAATTTCATATTTTTCTGGTGTGAAGACATACATATCCAAAATGGGCAATATCCTTTAAATGCAAGTAATTGCTCATGAATGAGCCTGGAACATACTCATAAATATCTTTCCAGATTTGAAGTATATTTCTAAGAGATTCCAGCTTTTTATTACCTCTGGTTCTTATACTTTTTTTTTAAGATTTTATTTTTTTATTAATGAGAGACACAGAGACAGAGGCACAGAGGCAGAGACACAGGCAGAGGGAGAAGCAGGCTCCATGCAGGGAGCCCCAAGTGGGACTCGATCCCGGGTCTCAGGATCAAGCCCTGGGCTGAAGGCGGCGCTAAACCGCTGAGCCTCCTGGGATCCCCAGGTTCTTATACTTTTGTCCTTAAAATTCAGTGCTTTGAAAAGTTTCATGGCTCATCGTTTTGTTGAAGAGAGGATGGTCGATTTCTTCAGTCTGTAATAGCAAAGTATCTTCATAATATTTATTAGAATGATCAATTCAGTGAACTTTTTCCTTTCTATCTATGCTATTTATCTCCTTTCAGTAATGCCTTCAGCATTTGCCCACTTATGAACCATAGCAAGTAAATTTCCTAGTACAAACTTGATAAAAGGAAAGAATACATGTCTTTTTTTTTTTAAGATTTTATTTATTTATTTATTCATGAGAGACACAGGAGTGGTGGGTGCGGGGGCAGAGACACAGGCAGAGGGAGAAGCAGGCTCCATGCAGGGAGCCTGATGTGGGACTCGATCCCGGGTCTCTAGGATCAGGCCCTGGGCCAAAGGCGGCACTAAACTGCTGAGCCACTGGGGCTGTCCAGAATACATGTATTTTTAGCAAAAATTTCTGGTCAAAATATTGCATGATGATCTCCTCCTCCCTGAGAATGACTAACTGGATAACAAATCTCATTGTTGTCCATAGAAATATATTGTTTACTCATCTGTTCTTCAATTTGAGGAAACATATTTAGGATATTATCTTCTATAATGACTCATAATCTGAGATTTAGT